>NW_007231778.1:54992-55230 GCF_000164805.1 Carlito syrichta | reverse complement strand
CTCCCTGATGATTAGTGAGGTTGAACATTTCTTCATGTGTTTGTTGGCTGCTCGGATGTCCTCTTTTGTGAAGTGTCTGTTCATATCTTTTGTCCATTTTATAATGCGGTTGGTTTTTCTTTTCAGCATGTTTTAGTTCCTTGTAGATCCAAGATGTTAAACCTTTGTCAGACCTGGTGTTGGCAAATACTTTTTCCCAGTCTGTAGGCTGTCTCCCTACTTTCTTGATGGTTTCTTT
>NW_007231778.1:53962-54823 GCF_000164805.1 Carlito syrichta | reverse complement strand
TCTCCTCTCCCCCAGTGTAGTGTGAAGCTGTCGAAGATGAGTTGGTTGAGAAATTGAGGTTTTGCTTCTGGAATCTCAATTCTATTCCATTGATCTATATGCCTGTTCCTATACCAATACCAAGCTGTTTTGATGATTGTAGCTTTATAGTAAAGTTTGAAGTCTGGTAATGTGATACCACCTGCTTTGTTTTTTAGCTGAGGATTGTTCTGGCTATTCTTGGACGTTTGTGTTTCCATATGAATTCCTGTGTTGTCTTTTCTAGGTTTGAGAAGAATGTTGCTGGTAATTTAATGGGTATTGCATTGAATTTGTAGATTGCCTTAGGTAAGATGGACATCTTCACAATGTTGATTCTTCCAATCCTTGAGCATGGATTATTTTTCCACTTGTTTGTGTCATCTTTGATTTCTTTGAGCAGTGTTTTGTAATTTTCATTGTAAAGGTCTTTCACATCTCTGGTAAGGAAGATGCCAAGGTATTTCATTTTTTGTGTGTGGCTATTGTGAATGGAATTGTGTTTTTTATTTGGGTTTCTGTTTGTTTATTATTGGTGTAGAAAAATGCGATTGTCTTTTGTACATTTATTTTGTATCCTGAGACTTTGCCAAAGGCCTTTATCAGTATAAGGAGGTTTTTGACAGATTTCCTTGGGTTTTCAAGGTACACAATCATATCATCTGCAAAGAGAGATAACTTGATTTCCTCTTTTCCTATTTGGATACCCCTGATTGCCTCCTCTTCTCTGATTGCTCGAGGACTTGCAATACTATGTTGAACAGGAGGGGTAAGAGTGGGCATCCTTGTCTTGTTCCAGTTTCCAGGGGAAATGGTTCCAATTTTTGTCCATTTAGGAGTATG
>NW_007231778.1:51768-53942 GCF_000164805.1 Carlito syrichta | reverse complement strand
GATGATTTTGAGATGTATGCTGAATCGTTGCTAGATCTGTGAGATTTAGCATCTATGTCATCAAAGATATGGCAGTAGTCTCTTCTTTGTTGGATCTTTACCTGGCTTGGGTATCAATGTGATGTTGGCTTCATAAAATGATTTGGGGAGAGGTCCATCTTTTTCATTCACCTGGAATACCTTCAGTAGGATTGGTATCAGCTCCTCCTTAAATGTCTTGTAGAATTCTGCTGGAAAGCCATCTGGACCAGGGCTTTTTTTTGTAGGAAGTTTTCTTATTACATAGTTGATTTCCTTGATTGTTATTGGTCTATTTAGGGTCTCAATTTCTTATTGTTCCAATCTAGGTAGGTTGTGTGATGTCAGAAAGTCCTCCATTTCCTTAAGGTTTTCAAGTTTGTTTCCATACAAGTGTACATAGTAGTCTCTAATGATCTTTTGTATTTCTTCAGGGTCAGATGTGACTTCACCTTTTGTGTTTCTGATTGTGCTTATTTGGTTTTTTTCTCGTTTTTTCTTGGTCAGTCTAGCTAGGGGGCCATTGATCTTGTTTATCCCTTCAATGAACCAGCTTTTTGTCATTGATTTTTTGTATTATCTTTTTGTCTTCAATGTCCTAGATTTGGGCTTTCATTTTGGCGATCTGGATTCTTCTGCTGAAATTAGGGTTTTTGTGGTCTTGCTTTTCCAGCTTCTTTAGGTGGCTTGTTAGGTTGTTAATTTGTGTTCCTTCCATTTTCTTCATGTGTGTTAATTTGTGTTACTACATTTTCTTCATGTAGTAAGAGGGGATATAAATTCCCCTCTTACTACAGATTTCAAGGCGTCCCAGAGATTTTGGTAAGATGTTTCCTCATTTTCATTTGTTTCCAGGTATCTTTTGATCTCTGTTTTGATTTCATCATTGACCCAGGAGTTGTTTAGCATCATGCTGTTTAGTGTCCATGTCTTTGTGGGTTTTGGGGGGACTTTGTTGGTGTCAATGTTTACTTTTATTCCACTGTGGTCCTAGAAGGTGCATGGTAGAATTTTGGTCCTTTTAAATTTGCTTATGCTTGATTTATGGCCAATTACGTGGTCGACCTTAGAATACGTTCCATGTGGTGATGAGTAGAATGTATATTCTGTGGTCTTTGGATGGAGTGTTCTGTAGGTATCAATTAAGTCCTTTGGTCCAAAGTCACATTGAGGTTCCGGATCTCCTTGCTGATTTTTTGTCCTGATGATCTGTCTAGGGTTGTGAGTGGGGTATTAAAGTCCCCAATTATGATGGTGTTAGAGTCAATATCTTTCTTTAGTTTTCCTAGAAGTTGCTTTATGAAAGTTGGCGCACCTATGTTGGGTGCATATATGTTTAGGATACATATTTCTTGTTGATGGATTGAGCCTTTTATCATTATGTAGTGGCCTTCTGTATTTTTTTTATTTTTAATAGCTTGAAGGGTATTTTGTCTGAAATTAAGAATGCTACTCCTCCTTTCTTTTGTATTCCGTTTTCCTGAAAGTTTGTTTCCCATCCTCTTACTTTGAGTCTGTGGGTGTCCTTTCTAGTGAGGTAAGTCTCTTGAAGGCAATAGATTATTGCCTGATGATATTTTATCCATTTTGCCATTCTATGTCTTTTCAGTGGTGCATTTAGTCCATTCACATTTAGGCTAATAATTGAAATGCAAGAGTTATCTCTGTCATAAGGTTCTTACAGAGTTGTTCCTGTTTGTTTGTTGTCTTTCTTTGGGTTTTGGAGTTGACTCATGTGTGTTTTTAATCTTTTGCCTGTACTCTTGCGAAGAATGTTGTTGTTCTTTTTTCTTTTTGTTCTGTGTTCAGTACTTTCTTAAGTGTTTCTTGTAGAGGTGGTCTGGTGGCAGCGTAGGTTCTTAGGGATTGGATATCTGGAAAAGATTTCAATTCTCCCTCACTAATGAAGCTTAGTTTGGCTGGGTAGGTTATTCTTGGTTGAAATTGTTTATCTTTGAGAACTTTGAAGATAGGGTTCTAGGCTCTCCTAGCCTGAAGGGTTTCTGTGGATAAATCTGCTGCTATTCTAATTGGTCTTCCCTGGTAGGTAGTCTGGCCTTTTTCTCTTGCTGCCGTTAGGATTTTTTCTTTTATAACTACTTTGTTTAGGCGAATTATTGTGTGTCTGGGAGTTGGTCTTCTCATTTGTTGTCTTG
>NW_007231778.1:0-50870 GCF_000164805.1 Carlito syrichta | reverse complement strand
AAAAAAAATAAAAACATATAGTGATGCTAACATACAAGCTAACCAACTACCTTATTGGTGTGCTGTTCCTCTATACAAAGATATGGTTTACAGAGAGAAGAAAAGAGAAGAAAAGGAAGAGGGGAAAAAAAGAAAAAGATAAAAAGGAACAATACAGTAGGAATAGAATTAAGTCATTAAACTAACAGAATCAATGAAGCACACTCTGGGACTTTTCATTTAAGTCCAATGTCCTTTCAGTTCTGATTTCTAGCTTTCTTTTCAAGCTGGTAAATTAGTTTGCAGTTAGGGTCAGTTGCCCCTGGTCTGCTGTGAAAGACAGTTCAGATCACCCTCCATTCACCACTCTGGCCTATGTCTTTTTCAAGCTTGTTTCTCCTGTTTCGGTGTTGTTACCTTGAATCGCCAGCAGGTGATACTATCTCAGCTGCTCGCCCCAGAGGGGGTGGAGCCAGACAGGAACCAGCAGAGACTGGATATGGGTGCCTGCCTCAGGGCACAGGCAGGAGACTCACAGCGGGCAGGACGTCTCAGTTGCAGGAGAGGTGGCAGCGATCCCAGCAGATCTTCCCTGAAGGGGCTTCAAGGACTGAAGTCGTGGATTGCCTCTGGCCCAGGTGGTGCAATGTGCTTCCGGTGCCGGCGCCAGCAGTGGCCGCGGCTGCAGTGGCAGCATCTGCGCTGCAGTGGTTGTCCAGTCCGCTGCAATGCCCCAGCAGTGGCAACAGCCAAGCTCCATATGAAGAGCAGGCTACGATGTTGGGGTCCACTGCCCCTGGGGCGAGAGCCAGAGACCCACTGCAGTTCTCCTTTGCAGAGGGTTTCACAGACCAGGTTGCCCCGTCGCCATCTTGCCAGAAGTCTCATGATACTAACTCTTTTTCTTTTTTTTTTTTTGAGTTGGAGTCTCACTCTGTCACCCAGACTGGAGTGCAGTGGCCGCTCCCGGCCACCGCAGCCTCGACCTGCTGGGCTCCGGCAATCCTTCAGCCTCAGCCTTCCGAGTAGCCGGAATTACAGGCATGCGCTACCACGTCCGGCTGATTTTTTAATTTATTGTAGAGATGAGGTCTCGCTGCCCAGGCGGGTCTCGAACCCGCGGGCTCAGGCAATCCACTCACCTCAGCCTCCCAAAGGCGTGGGATTACAGGCTGAGCCACCAAGCCTGGCTGATACTAACTCTTTATTGGAATGTGTGTCTTCTCCTTTTTCTAGTCAACCTGACTGATTCGAGGTTTATCAATTTTATTGATCTTCTCAGAGAATCGCCTTTGGGTTTCATCGATTTTTCTCTACTCTTTTTATTTTTATTTTTTGGTAATCTTTTAAATTGACTTCCATTGTGGTGTTTATTATTTTTTCCTTCTCCTTATTATGAGTTTCATTTGTCTTTCTCTTTTTAACTTCCCAAGGTGGAAGACAAGGTCATTGGTGCATAATTTTTTAAAAAACAATATAGACATTAGTACTATAAATTTCCCTTTAAATACTACTTTAGCTACTTTCCACATTTTTTATCTTTATTTTTGCTCAATTCAAAATACTTTTTAATTTTTCTTTTGATTACTTCTTTGACCTATGAGTATTTTTAAGTGTGCTATTTAATTTCCAAATATTTAGCGATTTTCAAGATATCTTTCTGGTATTATAGTTCTAATTTGTTTGCCTTATGATCAGAGAACACACTTTTATTTGAATCCCCTTCAACTACTTGAGATTTGTTTAGTGGTCCAAAACATCATGGTACTGGTATAAAAATAAACAGATATATTAACAGAACAGAGAACATAGAAATAAAGCCACATACCTACAACCAAGTGATATTTGACAATGCTGACAAAGCTTAACAATAGAGAAAGGACACCCTACTTAATAAATGGTGTTGGAGAAATTGAGTAGCCATATGCTTAAAAATGAAACTGGACCCCTGCCTCTCACCATTAACTCAAGATGGACTAAAGACTTTAGCATAAGACTTGAAACTATAAAAATCCTGGACAAAAATCTAGTAAAAATTCTTCTGGACATTGTCGTAGGCAAAGAATTTATGATAAAGACCCCGAAAGCAAATGCAACAAAAACAAAAATAGACAAATGGGATTTAATTAAACTTAAAAAAAAAAACCTTCTGCAAAGGAAATAATCAACAGAGTGAACATATAAAATAAGGGAAGATATTTGCAAGTTATGCCTCAGACAAAGGACTATAGAATCTACAAAGAACTCAAACAAGTCAACATAAAAAAATAGACATCCCCATCAAAAAAAATGGGCAAAGGACATGAAAAGACACTACTCAAAAAAAGGCATATGAACAGTTAACAAACATTTTTTAAATGTTCAACATCACTAATTATCAGAGAAATGGAAATTAAAACCATAATGAGATATCATCGTATACCAGTCAAAATGACTATTATTAAAGATCAAAGAACAACAGATGTTGCCATGGATGTGGAGAAAAGGGAATGCTCATGCACTGTTGGTGGGAGTGTAAACTAGTTCAGCAACTGTGGAAAACTATGAAGATTTTCAAAGAACTAAAAATGGAACTACCATTCAAGCCAGCAATCTCACTACTGAATATCTACCCAAAGGAAAATAAATCATTATATAAAAAATATATCTGTATTCATAGGTTCATTGCAGCACTAGTCACAATAGCAAAGTCATGGAAGCAACACTCTGTGCCCATCAACAATTAACTGGATAAAGAAAATGTGGTATATATACACCATGGAATACCTCACAGCCATAAAAAAAAGAATGAAATTATGTCCTTTGCAACAACATGGATGAAACTGGAGAACATCATCCTAAATGAACTAACTCAGAAACAGAAAACTAAACGCAGCATATTCTCATTTATAAATGGGAGATAAATAGACATAAAGATGGAAATAATAGACACTGGGGACACTAAAAGCAGGGAGGTAGGAAGTGGGTTAAGAGTTCAGAAGGAACCTATTCTGTACAATGTTCACTATTTGGGAAAGGGGGACGCCTGAAGCCCAATCCTCACCAGTATGCAATATTGTCATGTAACAAACATATGCTTGTACCCCTGAATTTAAAATTTTTTTACATTAAATTTTTTTAAAAACTTTATTTCTGCATGTGTCTATGAAGGTGTTTCTGGAAGAGATTAGCATCTGAATAAGTAGATTAAGTAAAGAAGACCCATCCACACCAATGTGGATGGTCATCATCTAATTTGTCAAGGGTTCAAACAGAAAGAAAGGTAGAAGAAGGGCAAATTCTCTCTTTTCTTGAGCTGAGATACCCATTTTCTCCTGCCTTCCAGTATCAGAGCTCCTGATTCTTGAGCCTTTAGATTCTAGGACTTATACCAGCACCCTCCATATCCCCCACCCTCTTACTCCTTTGGCCCCTGATTCTCAGGTCTTTGGAGTTGGACTGAATCACACCACCAGGTTTTTCCTAGTTCTCCAGCTTGCTTACAACATATTGTGAGACTTCTTGGTCTCCATAATCACATGAGCCAATTCCCATAATAAATGCTTCCATATATCTCTCTGTATATCCTATTGGTTCTGTTTTTCTGGAAAACTCTGACTAATACAGAGAATACCCAAAAACAGTATACACATTTTAAGAAAGGAAAAAACTGTATTAAAATTGTAGGTAAATATAAGTCATGTTTGACTTCTGCAATTACAAAAGGTGTTCCAAGTGGTTACTATCAGCATCCAGACACTTCTGATTACAGAAAACTAAAAGTAATGCATAGATGACATCTCTCAAAATATGTACACATATTTTGGTACCCCCAATACAGATTGTTAATACCTTAAAACTATATTCTTTGCTACTTAGAAGGCTGAGTAGGAGGATTGCTTGAGCCCAGGAGTTCAAGGTCAGTCTGGGCAACATAGCAAGATCCCATCTCTAAAACTAAAATACTATACACTTTCATTTCTCAGTAAGTTTTTCATTTATAATGGAAAATTTTTTCATTGATTTTTCAAATTTTTGTTTCTATCTTGCTTCTCTTCCCTCTTTAAGAACAACACTTACACATATATTAGACCACTTAGAATTGTTTCACTGATCACTGATATTCAAATCATTTATTTGTCAGTCTGTTTTTCTCTCCATATTTTGTTTCAGATAGTTTTTATGGCTATGTCTTCAAGTTCACTGATGCTTTCTTCTATAATGCTTAATCTGCTGTTAATCTCATCCAGTTTTTTTTTTATCTCAGACATCATAGTATCAGTATTTCCATATCTCTTCTTTACATTCTTAATCTTTCAGCTAGTTTCTTGTATTTATAAACTTAAGGCAGTTATAATTGTTTTAGAGTTCTTGTCTATAAATTCTATCATCTGTGTAATTTTTAGTTGGTTTCTATTGATAGATTTTTTTTCTTCATGGGACATATTTTTCTGTTTCTTTACATGTCTTGTAATTTTTTTATTAGGTTGCTAGACATTGTGAATTTTACCTTGTTGGGTACTGGATATATTTATATTTCTATAAATATTTTGAGCTTTTTTCTGTAACACAATTAAGTTGCTTGGAAACAGCTTGATCCTTTCAGGATTTTTTAAAGCTTTGCTAGGTGGGATCGACATTTTAATCTAGAGCTAATTTTTCCCACAACTGAGACATAACTCTTCTGAGTATTCTACTCAATGTCCTATAAATTATGAATTTTTCTACTCTGGATGAAGGAAATAGGAATTATTCTTGGCTCTGTATGATCTTCAGAGATATTTTTCATCTCATCCTTCTAGGTGATTCTTCCTCTAGCTTTGAGTAGCATCCTCATATGCATGTACTGATTAGCACAACTCAAATGAAGATTTGAGTAGAACCCTCTATAGAGCTCTTTTTGGAGGTCTTTCCACTCTGCTACTCTACCCTGTGAATTCTAGCCACCTTGCCTCCCCAGACTTCCAGGTATGTCTTCTAAACTCAAGGAAACTTCCATGATCCTCTGGGTTTCCCCTCCCTATACTATGACCTGGAAACTCTCTCTGTAAGAGAGAGGGAAACCCAGAGGGAAACCCAAAGGCAATAAGCTGGGGTGATCACAGGATTCACTTCATTTGTTTCCCGTATGCTAAGAATCATCATCCTTTGCTGCCTTTATGTTTAATGACTTGAAAGTCATTATTTTATATATTTTGTCCAGTTTTACAGTTGTTTGGGGCTGGAAAGGTAAATCTTGTTCTTGTTACTCCATCCTAGTTGGAAGAGAACATCCTGAAAATACCCTTATCATACCACTTCTAGTTCATGTAACAGATCCTCACAAGACCTACATTCTTTGAAGCTAGGAAAACACAATTTACTCACTACTAAATGTATAAAATATGTTCAATTAGTGTTGATTAAACTGAGTGATTGTAGTAGAGTGCGTCTCAAATCATTTCCACCCTAGTAATGACTTGAGAACGAGAACTCCCTTTTGTCTAATATAGGATATGGGAGTTAGGATTTCTAGGTTCTGATCCTACTTTCACCACTAAAGGGCCTCTATAATTTTGGGCAAAATGCATAATCCTGATAGTTCATGATCATGAAATGAGGATAAATACTCTTGCTAATTTCACAAGGTTGATGGGATGAACTTCATATGGGCTAAAAATCAGCTCAACAGATAGGTTCTTAAAGGCAATAACAAGAATCTCCCAGGGTGTCTAGAAAAGGACTACACCTGGAAATACATTTCTGAAGTTAATATGATTAAATATTCATCGACATTACTTTACAGAATTGTAAAATGCTGGAACTGGAAAGATTCTGTCACATTTTACAGATGGGAAAACTGAACCCAGAGAAGTTAAGTGATCTGTGCAAGGCCATTCAGCCAGTAGAAGAGCCAGGAGCCGAGCTCTTACCATCGTAATACCAAGCCTTTTGGTCCAAACCATCACTTGCTTATTGTTTTCACTGATTTTTTTTTTTTCACTTATTCTCTGGTCTCCCCAACAATTTCACAATCTCAGTGTGGTGCATTTCCATGGGTAGAGTGGATTGCAATGTCATAATTTTTTTTAAAAAATTGTGAAATCCAAAGGTCACTTGCATAACTGTCATGGTAGGCAGTGGGAGGATGATTTACAGAGGCAGGGAATATTCAGCAGCAAAGGTGCCTCTTGCCATTAATAGTGTTAATTCTAGGCCACATGCTGGAGTTTTAAGATGGAATACTCTAAGAGAAAGAAACCCCACAACCAACACATTTTTCTGTCTAACCATTGATCATCAGAATTAAAAGGAACACCACTATGTCTTAGGGCAGACCCCTGACCAATCAAAACCAAGGACTTGACAGATGAAAACATTCCAGGGGAGGAACTGAACGGAGAAGAGTCCAGAGGTATGCTGGGAGAAATCTACTTAACTTCCAATCTACTGAGCTTTCCCCACTGGGCAGACGCAGAAGGCAGAGACCACAAAAAGGGAAAATCAGAAAGCAAGGTCTTCCAAGACACAATGTAGCAAAAGTTAAGAGCCTTCCTGGAGCTGAGGTCAAGTGGAAGATGAGACTGACAGGAAGCCTGGAAGTATCAGGAACTCATATTTTGCTTGAGTTGTGCCAAAGAGGCAATATAGTAAGGATTCTCCCATTCTAATTTCCTGGAGAATGTTGGCAATATCCAAGGCATTCTTTTAGAATGATTTTGGTTTTGTGTTTTGTGTTGCATCTCCGGTTTTGTGTTGATGGTGGAATGCAAAATTGCTCCGTCTCCTGAAAATTTCTTATAAGCAGAATCTCTATTAGAAGAGGCTAGCAAAGGATCTACACAGCCATTCACTTTGTGTTCTTTGAGAATACCCTGCCCTTTAGAATTTCTGTATGCAACCTTATAACTACGTGGTAGCCCTGCTCTGATATTTTGAGACATGATACATAGGAGCGATATGGTGTTCTACATAATTTACGAGGAATTCCATGATGATGTAAGACTCACCTTTTCAGTTTAAGCATCTAAAAAAAGGCTGTTTCTTTTTTGGCCAGGATTTAGATTTCTGATATCTGGCTTATAACATTGAAAAGAATAAGAGGGCAGCTAAGTAGGAAAATATCTTTATTCAGAAGAAGATAAAATGTATAAATTTAAATTCTGAGAAAATGAGGTGGGGCAGTGTCTCCTTCCTGTAATCCCAACTTTTGGGGAGATTGAAGGGAGAGGATCACTTGAGACCAGGAGTTTGAGACCAGCCTGGGCACACAGTGAGACCCTCAACTCTACAAAAAATTAAAAATTATCCAGTTGTGGTAGCACATACCTATAGTTCTAGCTACTCAGGAGGCTGAGGCAGGAGGATAGCTTGAGTCCAGAAGGTCGAGGCTACTTGAAAATTATGATCATGCCACTGCACTCCAGCCTGGGTGATAGAGTGCGATCCTGTCTCTAAAACATAAATAAATACTAAGAAAATGAAATCTCACATGGATATAGATATTTGTGTATCAGTCAGGACAGGTTAGATTATGTTGCAGTAATTTTAAAAACCTAAAACTTTGGTGCCACAAAGCTACAAAGGTTTATTTCTTGTTCACACCATATGTCCATGACAGATCAACTAGGGGCTCTCACTCTAAGGCCCAATCTGATAGAGCAGTTATTATCTGGAATTTTCCAGCAAATATGACAGAAGGAAAAGATAATTCTAGTTTCTCACAACTTCCATCTAGAAGTGACACACATTGGCTTTAAGTATCATTTATGGCCCAAAGCAAGTCACGTGATTGCGTCTGCCAGTGGTCTAGAAGTGGAATCCTTCCCAAGGAGGTGAACTGGCAATTGATAAACAATGACTCAGCTCAGCATAAAAAGAAAAGATTTCAGAGAAGTCAATCTAGGAAGGTGACCTACTATCAGGGGACAATAATTATTTTTTTATTCATTCATTCATTTGCCAGATGTGGGTTAGCATTGCCCGGAGCCTATACTATTTATTACTCTTGATGAGAAGTAGCTGCCTGGGTAGCCATTTTCTCATCTTAACAGAAAGACTGGGGAGGAAGCAGGGAAGTAAATGGAATCTGAAGAAAACCAGAGTGAGGGGAGAGTACTGCCTCACTCACGAGAAGCAGGGGAGACCAGCCACACAATTCAGAAGAAATATAGACACTACAGCCGGGCGCAGTGGCTCATGCCTGTAATCCTAGCCCTTTGGGAGGCCAGGACAGGAGGATCGCTTGAGCCCAGGAGTTTGAGACCAACCTAGGCAACATAGCAAGACCTCATCTCTACAAAAATAAAAAAATGAGCCAGACATAGTGGTGTGTGCTTGGAACTCAGAAAGCTGAGGCAGAAGGATCGGCTGATCCCAAGAACTCAAGACTGTGGTGAGCCGTGATTGTGCTACTGCACTCCAGCCTGGGTGACAGAGGGAGACTTGTCTCAAAAAGTTAAATATTAAAAATAAAACTAAACAGACTACAGATCAGCAAGAAATGATGACTCTTGCTGAACAAGGTGAGAGAAAACGTGGGAGGGAATAGTGGCAGTTGGGTAGAGGAAAAAGAGCCCAGTGAACTACCAAAAGTACATCAAGTGAGGGACATTTGAGGAGAAGCGAGGACCTCAGAAAGGACAATAATTGGAAATCGAGTACTGTCCCCAGACACCAGCCATCAACTGCCCTCAGGAAGGAGTCTCTGGACACAGACCTCTGGACCCGGAAGACGCTCTTGCTCGCTCACCAACAGACCAACCTGCTTCCTGCCAAGGCCGCAGACCACTCCACGGCCCAGTCGCCCTCCTGGGACAGCCACCGTGTTTCTCTCCCTTTTCCATCTTGAATGGCAATTAGGAGAAGGTTAACTGAGTGTCTTTCTCCCAGGAATCCTCTTCCACTTTTCAAAATCACAGCGTTAGCAAAAGAAAATCCCAGCTTAGGCTAACAGGTAGGAACGTGGTGCGGCCCTGGGAGCTGCTGTTGGAAGTGGGGAGATTGGGTGAATCTTCCCAGCGGGAGGTTAATACTCATCATTCCGAGTTGCAGCTGAGGCCCATTTGAGTGACAGGCAGCCAGGAGCTGAAAGAGCCGCTCGGATCCCAGAACTGCTGGCATGCGGGCTTGAAAGAGATTTATTTCAGGATAATTAGCAGGGAGTATTAAAGGTGGCCAGGAAGATCCGCAATTACTGTTTAGCAAACAGAAAGGAGACACACACAATGCAAAAAAAAAACCAAAAATGAAATTAAAAGACCCCAATATTTTTCCACTTGAAGTTGTTGAATAATTTTTTTAAAAAAGCTCTAAGCAACTTTACTGCATCGATACACATGCAAAAAGTGTCAGAGGAAAAAAGAGGGGAAGAAAAGGAAGGAAAGAATAGAGTTTTGGGTGACAAGGCCAGTGGCAAAAATGTAATCTTTGGAGGCTGAGTATTCAGCCTGCAGAGTCTTAAGGCAAATTGTTTTTATATCCAAAGGGAACTTTTGCACCTCTTTTCTTGTTGCTTCCTTTTACCCACACAGAAAGAACTGTGTCAACACCAGTATTCCTTCAGCTTAAAAAAAAATCAAATCAGGTGCTAAAGTACAAGTGTCTGAAACCAGCGATTTCACATTTCCCAAACATTAAAAAAGAAGAAATGAAAAGGAGGGAGGGAATGGGGAAAGAAGAGAAGGAGAGAGGAAGCCCTGCTACTTCCTTCTTTGTTCCCTGGAGGAAGTTTGCACCTTCTTCTAGCTGAGGAACTGACAGCCCTGTCACTTTTAGCATCAATGGGTTGGGATAGTTCATTTTCTCCTTTTCTACTTTTCCACCCTGGCTGGAGACAAAGTTATCCAAAAAGGAAAGTAGTGTATTTTTACCTTTTTGTTTTTTGGTTTTGTTTTTTTTTATCAAGAGAGGACCAAGTATAGAATTTTCTAAGCGTGAGGGAGACCCTCAAGAGGGAATTTATTTATTAAAAATTGTGTATTTATTCTTACATGTTGAAACTTCAGTCAGCTTCAAATTACTCTCGATGTGTTGCCAATATACCTATCGAGATGTTTTTTCCACTGCTCAAAACAATTTTTTGAACTCGTCAATTTTGATGCCTTTTAGTGCTTTTGCTACATCGCAAACGTTTCCCTTTGAGGACTTTTTTCATTAGGGGAAACAATTAAAAGTCACTGGGGGTGAGATTGAGTGAACAGGGAGAGTGGGCATGGCATCATGCCGTTTTTGATCAAAAGCAGCTGAACATTCATCATGATGTGGGCGGGTGCATTGTCATGGTGGAAGAGCCAGTCACCTGTTTGCCACAACTTGTGACGTTTCTTTTGTAAATCATTACACAATCATCTCAAAACTTCCAGATAAAAACTTAAAACTTTGGTTGACTGTGTGATCCAGAGGAGCAAATTTCATGTACTACAAGGGGCCCAACCTCCAAAAAAAAGATAATTGGGGGTTTTTTAGGGATTCCCCCAATAGTTCTATCAGTGAGAGTCTTGTTCCTGTTTCTCGGCAGACAAACAAACTGAATGGCATCGTCCTTCTTACATCCGGTCACCAACCTTGGCCAAATAGACACATCCTTCATGTGGCATCCTTCATGTGGCTTCCCCTCTAGAACACTCTGAAGAGAAGCCAAGAGGTTCCTGCCCACTCACAGAATTCACTCTCTAGAAGTACATTCACTCCTCAGCTTTTAAATATTCACTCTCAGGTGTTTCCCTATAAAAAGGTTCCTTGGAAAGTGGAACTTTAAGCTTTTTTGAGCTAAGGCCTTGGCCCAGTCTTTCAAAAGCCTTCAGAAATAAATGCCAGGGCCCTGGCCAAGGGATCTGAGGAAGAGGCACCAGGAGAGAGGAAGGGAAGGAAAAGCCAGGTTTCCCCCATCCCAGGTTTGCCACCTTCTAGAATCTGGTCAAGGGCAAATACTACACTAACTACTCAGTGAGGTGGCATGTTTACAAAGAAAGACCAAGTTTCTGGTCTTGCCTGTTTACATCTTGCTGAAAAAACCCACAACATTTTTAAACACATGAAACAAGAGTTTACGTTATTTTTGAAAACATATGTATGTAGTCAAAGTCTAAAGTATGCATGGGAAGGATACACACAAACTTCTCAGAGGAACTTCAGCTCTGTCAAGTCTTTTACTCTGTAAGAAAGGGACTAGCAGTAAAGGGAAGGAAGGAAAGCTAAACAGCTATAAAGGGAAGTCTGGTCTGCCACACACTCATGTGTCCCAAGGAAGCGTCAAGGAATATGTGGAATTGATGAGATGGTCGGTCCTGATTTCTCACTCCATGATGTCCTGTGGTTGCAAAGAAAAATGTCTCTTCAGGTCTTACCTTCCTCATGAGATCAAAGTCTCGGGCAAAGAGAATGGTATCCTCTATCTGTTCGGGACTCCCTCTGAGCCTATCATAGAACCGGGCTCCTGGGAGTAGTTGGAAGTGGAATAGGACTCTGGGAGGGGATGAGGTCAAGTTCACTAGAGTATTATTTACAAACAGGAAAAAAATAAAAATCATCTAAATATTTATCAATAGGAAAAATTTACTTGAATTACGGTACATCAGTAATATGGAATATTTTACAGAATATTTGAAAGGATGAGATAGAGTATAGAACTATAATCTAGATATAGTAAATGAAAAATGTAAATCCCACTTTACATACTTTGACATTCAAAGAAAGTAACACTTTGAAAATTCAAACCTATACTTACAGTGCATATACATTTTGACACAAGTGGAATCATAACTGGAGTGTATACAATATCAGTCACATATTCGACAGGTACCTCCCCCTCCAACCCCTGTGTCATGCCAAGGTTTGAGGGCCATACAAAACATCACCCTTCATATGGCCACTCCAACCTTTGTTCTACCCTGGTTTTTACATTATCCATAAGAGGCAGGAGTCATCACATCACCTTTGAGCGTGAGAGTCTGTGGGATAGCCTGGGGACCAAAGTGCCTTCCTGGGCACAAAAGACAGTATAACCCCTCCTTAGGGCTTGTCCTTGCCTAAGGAAAAGGCAAAAGTATGGAAAGTCCTACCCCAGAGAACCTGTACTTGGTCTTGGAGTATCTCCCTACCTTCCCATCTCAAGGCTTCTGCCTCTTTTCCCTCACCCCCAAGTAATAATCCCATCAAGTGCCTACAGCTTTCAGAAAGAGAGGCTGGAGACAGACAACTTCTGCTTTGGCTTTACAGTACAAAGCTGGCTGCCTTTTGGGATTGGGAAAAGGTGACAGAATAATAATAATCTAATATCTCAATAAATTATCCTGCTATCAGTGGATAGATGGATGCATAGAAAGACAAATAGAGAGATAGAATACAGAGTATTAGTTAAGATTCTCCAAAGAAACAGAACCAACAGGATGTGGGGAAAGAAGAGAGAAAGATCCCACATCTTGGGAGCCTGAGATGAGTGGATTGCCTGAGCCCGCGGGTTCGAGACCCGCCCGGGCAACTTGGTGAGCCCTTATCTCTACAATAAATCAAAATATCAGCGGCGTGGTAGCGCGTGCCTGTAATTCCGGCTACTCGGAAGGCTGAGGAGGAAGGATCGCCGCAGCCTAGCGGGCGAGGCTGCGGTGGCCGGGAGTGGCCACTGCACTCTCAGTCTGGGCGACAGAGTGAGACTCCAACTCAAAAAACAAAGAGAGAGAGAGAGAAAGAGATGGAGTAGAGCGAGAGAACGAGAAAGAGGGAGAGAGAGAGATTGATTGATTGACTAACTGATTTTAAAGAATTGGCTCACACAATTGTGGAGGCTTGGTAAACCCAAAATCTGCAGGATGAGCCAGCAGGCTAGAGACCCAAGGAAAAGTTGCAGTTTGCATCCAGTTTCAGTTTTTATCTAAAGGTGGTCGGTCTGCTGGCAGAAATCTTTCTGCTCCTGGGAAGGTCTTTGTTCTATTAAAGCCTTCAACCGGTTGGATGAGGCCCACCCACATTATGAAGCATAATCTGCTTTATTCAAAGTTACAGATTTAAATGTTAATGTCATCAAAAAACCACCCTCACATAAACATCCAGGATAATGTTTCACCAAATATCTTTACATCATGGCCCAGGTAAGTTGATGCATAAAAATAATCATCACAGGTAGATAGGTAGATAGGAATATAGGTGACAGATAGATAGACAGACATGTTGCTGTAAAAATACATGAGAGATAGAGATTGTAGAGACATCTGGTTAGCTATATAGAGATATGTGGTTTCTGGAAGGATACACTCCCTCAGCAGATACTGGGGAGAAGTGGAAATATACTTCCTAATTGTTCAAATTTTTTACAATGAAAAATGTGCTAATACATTACTTGCAAGTGTGTTTATTCTATTTTTAAGAATAAAGATTGTAGAGGGAAGAGATGGAAAAGAATGCTATTTATGACTTCACACTGCTGACAGAAGAGCTTTGCTGTCTCTGCTCCTCTGTAGAAGGAGGTCAGTGTTGCAGTCACCTATCAGATGCCAGGCATGCCCTAGGCACTGGGTGTGGGGAAGTAAACAAAAGAGGGGAAGCCCTAAACTCATGGCACTCACACTCCTATCATTTAATCCTAAAACGGCTCCATGAAGTAGGTATTAATGCCCTATTTTTGCAGCCAAGAACACTTGGACTTGGCAATGTTATGAAAACGTCCCTGGGTCGCACATGTTCCAGAACCTCAGTGTGCAGATCTCCAGATCTCATACTCCGCACAGGACAGACACTGGATGCATCTGTGTCTCCTAGAAAGGAGCGCAACATGTTGCAGTTTTTCAGATTTCCATTTCTCTCCAGCAGCCCAGATAAACTTTCCTCTGCCGTGGACCCTGGCTGTAGCTGGCAGCATGCTCCAGCCCTGGCATGCCAAACAAATAAAGTCCGAGAGACCAGCCCAGCCAGAAAGCTGCAGTGCTTTCTATCCAGACTTTAGACTTATTATTTCTTATTATTTTTCGAGAGCGTCCACTGCTCTTTTAAAAACAAGGGCCCTATTTTATGAGCTGCTCAATGGTCTATTTTAAACTCATGGCTATGTTTGTTTACATTCAATCCTAGGCCTTATCCTTTGCAATAAACCACCACTGGCACCATGCAGAAAGCTGGTAGAGACTGCCGAATCACTGTTTCCAGCTTTCTCACTTCAAGGAAGGGGGTGAAAATCGAATTTTTGCAATTGTCCAAATTCTTAGAGGGCTCTGGAGAAGAAAAATCGTGCCAAGTCAACAAGTCTAAGAATTTCTGGGGCAGGAGAGAGTAGTGTGTAGGGGCTGAAATGGAAAAGAACAAATTCTCACATATCAAGGACAAGAATAAATGTGTTCATATAGTGAGCAAATACTGATTGAGCACCCACTATGTGCCAGGCACTGTTCTAGGCTCTTGAATACATCAATGAACAAAACAAAGAAGCTGCCCTGAGGAATCTTACATTCTAGTATGGAGATGCAGAAAATAAGCAATAATTAATAATATGTTATATTAATCATATGTGAATAATAATTAATAAAGATGCTGGAGAAACTTCAGATGTTTCACATAGAACCTCAAGACTTTTCCTGAAGAAAATCCCAGGCTCTCGTATGACATTGGCCAATTATTTCAGAACTGTGACAGCTGAACTCTGAACACTGCTGGTCTGAGTTTATCACCTCTTCAACCCTCCTCATCAATTTGGACCAAATGTCTGCTCACAGAGACTGGGCTCCAGCATAACATGGAAGGAGGTCAGGCTGATCCTCCATGTCCCCAGGCCTTCCCCCACAGCATGTCCTCCCTTTCCTGGAGGCAAGAAATCTGCAATATCCACATTAACACCAGCAAGACCCTCACTCTCTTGCTTTCTGATCCCTCAGGTCAGGAAGAAAGCAATTTGATATAAACACAGTTTATAGCTGAATGGTCTCTGTTTTGCATCTTGCAAATATCTGCATTTTTTGGCTTGCATTATTATTATTAATTGGCATATGATAATTACATCTTTTTTTTTTTTTTTTTTTTTTGATTCTAAGTCTCACTCTGTCACCCAGGCTGTACTACAGTGGCACAATCATGGCTCACCACAACCTCAACCTCCTGGTCTCAGGTGATCCTCCTGCCTCAGCAGCCTGAGTAGCTGGGACTACAGGCATGCACCACCATGACCAGCTAATTTTTTTATTTTTTTGTAGAGATGAAGTCTCACTATGTTGCCTAGGCTGGTCTCAAACTCGTGGGTTCAAGCAATCCTCCCACCTCGGCCTTGTGCTGGGATTACAAGCATGAGCCATCAAACCTAGAGATAACTGCACATATTTATAGGGTACAGTGTATATTTGGATACATATATAAAATGCACAATGTTCAAATCAGAGTAATGAGTATATCTAACACTTCCATCATTTATCATTTATTTTTATATGTTTGTGTTAGGAACAGTCAAAATCTGCTCTTCTAGCTATTTGAAAATATACAATAAATTGTTAATTATAGTCACCCTACTGTGCCATGGAACGCTAGAGCTTATTCCTGTTATCTAGCTGTAATTTTGTATCCGTTAACCGAACTCTGGCATTCATTCTTCCAGCCTCTAGCAGCCACTATTCTACTCTCTACTTTTTAGAGAACAACTTTTTTATCTTTTGTGTATGAGTAAGAGCATGCAGAATTTCTTTTTCTGTGCTGGCTTATTTCACTTAACATAATGTCTTCCAAATTCATTCACAATGCTGTAAATGACAAGATGTTCTTTTTTAAAGGCTGAATAGTATTCCATTGCATAAATGCACCACATTTTCTTTATACATTCATCTATTGATGAACACTTAACTTGATTCCATGCCTTGGCTATTGTGAACCATGCTGCAATTAAAATAAAATAAAATAATGCAGATACCTCTCTGACATACTGGTGTCCTTTCCTTTGGATATGTACCCAGTAGTGCAATTGCCGGATTATATGGTAATTGTATTTTTAGTTGTTTTAGTAACCCCCATACTGTTTTCCACAGTAGTGACTGCACTAATCTACGTTTCCACCAACAATGTTCCCCTTTCTCCACATTCTTGCCAACATTTGTTATTTTTGGGGCAAATGCTTTTGTATCTTTTTGATAAGCATTCTAACTAGGGTTAGATGATATCTCATTGTGATTTTGATTTGCGTTTCCCTGGTCATTAGCATTTTTCTCATATACTTATTATCTCTGCGTGTTTTCATTAGAGAGATGTCTATTCAGCTTATTTGTCCATTTTCTAAAGAGATTATTTGGTTTTTTGCTGTCTAATTGAGTTCTGTTAATCCCTTGATGGATGAATCATTCGCAAATGTTTTCTTTCATTCTGCTGGTCGTCTCTTCACTCTGTTGTTTTTTTTGCTGTAACATTTTAGTTTAATATGATCTTATTTGTCTATTTTTGCTTCTATTATCTATGGTTTTAAGATCTTTTTCATCAAGTCTTTGCTTATATATCAATATCCTGAAATGTTTCCCCTGCTTTCTTATACTAGTTTCATAGTCATAGGTCTTGCATTTAAGTCTTTAATTCATTTTGAGTTGATTTTTGTATATGGTGAGAGATGGGGTCTAGTTTTATTCTTCTGTGTTTTTCCAATACCATCTATTGAATAGACTGTTCTTTCCCCAGTGAATGTTGTTGGCACCTTTGTCAAAAGACAGCTGTAAACACATAGATTTGTTTCAGGGTTTCTTATTCTGTTCCATTGGTCTGTGTCTGCTTTCATGCCAATACCATGCTGTTTGGGTTGCTATGACTTTGTAGTGTATTTTGAAGTCAGGTAGTGTGATGTTTCCAGCTTTGTTCTTTTTACTCAGGACTGCTTTAGGTATTTGAGGTCTCCATATAAATTTTTTTTTCTTTTTTTAGTCAGGGTCTCACTCTGTTGCCCAGTTGGGTGCAGTGGCATGATCCCAGCTCAGCTCATTCTTGCCTTCTGGGTTTAGATGGTCCTCTTGCCCTCACCTCCTAAGTAGCTGGGACTATAGGCATACACCACCATACCCAGTTAATTTTTTTTTTAATTTTTTTTGTAGAGACAATGTCTTGCTATGTTGCCCAGGCTGGTCTTGAACTCCTGAGCTTAAGCAATACTTCCACCTCAGTCTCCTAAAATGTTGGGATTACAAACATGAGCCACCGCATCCAGTCTTCATATGAATTTTAGGATTATTTTTCTATTTCTGTGAAAAATGTCATTGACATTTTGATAGGGTCTGCTTTCAGTAGTATGATTATTTTTACAATATTGATTATTCCAGTCCATAAACATGGGATGTTTTTCTTTTCTTTCTTTCTGTTTTTGTTTTGTTTTGTTTTGTTGCATCCTCTTCAATTTTTTGGCTGTGTTTTATAGTTTTTCTTGTGGAAATCTTTCACCTCCTTGTTTAAATTTATTCCTCAGTTTTTTTGTAGTTATTGTAAATGGCTTTATTGATCTTGTTTTCTGCTAGTTCATTGTTGGTGTAGAGAAATGCTACTGATTGTTGTGTGTTAATTGTGTATGCTGCAACCTTACTGAATTCATTTATCAGCTCTAAGTTTTTTGGTGGAGTTTTTAGGGTTTGCTATATGAGATCATGTCATCTGCAAACAGGGACAAAGCTGTTTAAATGAGAACCCTCCTCTCCACTTCCTCTCAGGGCAATGCTTAACTCAAAAACCTGTCCCTGGTGGAGGAATTTCAGACTCCGTGAAACCTGAAAAAGCAAGCAAGTTTTAGGCTAAGAGGCCTTCTGGGCACTTTCTTGGGATGATATAAATATTTGTTCTGCCTCCTCAGGTCTGCCTCTCACTCTCCTTTTTCAGTCTTCACTTGCCAAATTTCAGAAGCAATTCATTTTCTCCTAGGGACCAGCAGTCACTATATAAAATGGGAGACAGACATCACATTAGAAAACCTGCAAGAAAAAGAAAAAAAAGAAAAGAAAACCTGCACATCTGTACAGGATATTTGTTAAGAAGGCCTTTGGGCGCCCTTAGGGGGAAGGGATCTTGGGGGGAAGATCTGATCCCATGGTCTATGTAAAGGGACCCACACTACAGTGATGTTTTTGACAAGACCTATGATTGATTTGCCAGTTTATTAATAAATGAATCTGAAATTGCTCTATGCCTTGGCTCTAGAGAAAGCATATGATTTCAGCATTCGTGGTGGAAAATGCTATAATTAAAGATACAAAACAGGGTTTATTACATACCCATTTTCAATGCTTGCAACTTTCTGAAACAGTCTCCTTTTCAGAAGTACCATTTGCAGGTGATGAGCCTCAGGAGGTTTTCCTCCACCCAGGGCATGCAGAATATTTAAAAGAGTAGGACTGGGGCAGAAGAGAGGGGCTTTCAAGTCATAATGATTTTGAAAAAATGAAGCCTACCTTGTCCAGTGAAAAAGTAAAAGAAGGATACCACCTCTCAGAATTGGGTCCCAAGTAACTGGATCTCAAGGGTTAGGACAAAGTGCTGGTTTGTGTTCAGAAGGTGTCACTTGGAAATTATATTATAGCTCTGAAATATGTCATCTCAACAGTAATATAGAGTGTGTCTTCTTATACTAGGCTCACAGCATTTTTTTCTGAGCCATTAAAAAATAAATAAAATAGCCAGGCTCGGTGGCTCAGCCTGTAATCCTGCACCTTTGGGAGGCTGAGGTGAGTGGATTGCCTGAACCTGCAGGTTTGAGACCCACCTGGGCAGCGAGACCTCAACTCTACAATAAATCAAAAAATCAGCCGGGCATGGTGGCGCATGCCTGAATGTCCGGCTACTTGGAAGGCTGAGGCGGAAGGATCGCCAGAGCCCAGCAGGTCGAGGCTGCGGTGGCCTGGAGCGGCCACTGCACTCCAGTCTGGGCAACAGAGTGAGACTCCAACTCAAAAAAAAATTAATTAATTAAAAATAAATAAATAAAATAACTGTAATCATAACAAAGACAAAAACACCATCGTAAATGTATAGCATACCTTCTCCACCAACAGCACCAAGTAAATTGCCTGGATGCACCTGACATCTCAGAGTTAGAGCAAGTAGAGGAAATGGTCCTGATTTTCCAGGTGGGGAAAGAAAGGTAATGAAGCACAGAGAGGTTAGGTGAGCTGCCCAGGGAGAAGAAGCAGGTCAGCAGTCCAATCAGGACAAAAACGAGCATTCCTGATTCCCTATTCAGTGCTCATTCTCCTCAGACTGCACCGTCTCAGAAATGTCAAACACATTATGTGAGAATATCAGGAGTCTGTGTCGAGGCAAAAAAGACTTGATTTCCAGTTAATAAAATTATCAGCACATATACCGCACAAAAATGCCCTCCCCCACAGAATGCACACCTCAGGGTAGCCTCCGGAAGCCCAGACACCCCCATGCGGCACACCCCTATAAGCACTGCTGAATAGAGAAGCTGTGAGAGGTTTCTCCCCCTGCCTCCCCTCCCTCCTTCAGGACACATGATTAATTGTGAGCTTGGAGGAACATCCACATATGCAGAGTGGAAGAAGTAGAGGCAGTGATGCTGGAAGCACCTACCTGACTAGTCGCTTTTTTGTCCTTTTCTTGATCCTAAAAATATAAACGTGTAGGGGGTGTTAGATAGAAAGAGAATTTCTCATCTTAGTTGCAAATGCACACACAGATGAAAAAGAAAGACTGCAAATTCAACTCAAGCTAGGCTAGGAACACCTAATTCTAAACATTCAGGTCCCTTGGCCCTCCCCTTGGGAAGGCATTCTGAAGGACACTTGGATTCGGGCCACATGTATACACACATCATGCAGATGACAATTTCCTGAAACTTTTTTTTTTTGGAGTCAAAGTCTCACTCTATTGCCCAGGCTGGAGTACAGTGGCACGCTCACAGCCACTGCAATCTCGATCTGCTGAACTCAGGTGGTCCTTCCACCTTAGTCTTCCAAATAGCTGGAACTATAGGTGCATACCACCATGCACGGCTAATTTTTTGATTTATTGTAGAGACGAGGTCTCGCTAAGTTGCCCAGGCTAGTCCCAAACCCCTGAGCTCAGGCAATCCTCTCCCCTCTGCCTTCCAAAGTGCTAAGATTACAGGTGTGAGCCACCATGCCCAGCTCCTGTAACTTTTTATGAAGACATTTGTTACATTGAAAAATGAGTAAAAGCTGATTCCATAAAATCATAGAATCCCTCAGTCAAGCAGGAAACCTCAGAAGGTCATTGGCCAAGACTTCTGGCTTGAGCCAATCTGGAAGTCTGGAAAGCAGTCTTTTTTTTTTTTTTTTGAGTCAGAGTCTCACTGTCACTCAGACTGGAATGCAGTGGCATAATCATGGCTCACGATAGCTTCTGACATCTGAGCTCAAGTGATCCTCCCACCTCAGTCCCCTAAGTAGCTAGGACTACAGGCACACACCACCACACCCAGCTAATTTTTTATTTTTTGTAGAGATGAGATCTTGCTAGGTTGCCTAGGCTGGTCTTGAACTCCTGGGCTCAAGCAATCTTTCCACTCGGCCTCCCAAAGTGCTAGGACTATAGATGTGAGCCACCTCGCCCAGCCAAGAAGCACCTTTCAAGAACTTCACCTCTAGAAGACCTTAACAACTGTGACACCAGAAAGTTCTTCTTTAAGAAGCTGTGGCATAAACCAGCTCCCTCTCTTCTATCATTATCAGAAACACATCTGTTTTCTTTTGACAAATTCCAATTTTTCTTTTCAGTCAGGTAGTAATGAAGAATTGCTTAGTAATAAGAGAACGGCATGAAAACATATGTGAAAACAAATAAAAATCATGAATAAGAATATTCTACTATAATCTAGACTTGTGATTCTAGCTGAAGTTGATAGTAACAGTGTAAGTTACCCTACCTCTACCTGGCTTGACTGAGAAAGCTTGGTTACATCTGCCTGAAATGACCAGTTCAAACTAAAACTAGAACTTTAAAGCAGTTACAGAATTGGGGCATTTTGTTCCATCACACATGAGCATTTTTGGTATACTTCTTGGTAAAGCTGAAGATCCAAAAATTGATGATTCAACTAGCATTTTGCTAAGGCCACTAAAATGTCCAGTGTGCCCCCCATTGGCCTCATGTCCTTGTCATAGGGGTTGCAAGATCTTGGCTTTTGACCCTTGCATAACCGCTAATTTGTTTTGCAACTTTGGGAAAATCAATTAATCTCTCTGAACTTCAGCTCTTTTTCACTTGTGAAGTAAAGATAGCAGAAGAGATTATCTCAAAGAGAATTAAGGTGTCTAAAGTTCTGTCTAACAATATTATGGTGATGAATTGAGATAAAGTTTGTGAGCTACTTAGCTCAATGCCTGGCACACAGTAAGTGCTCAATAAATGTTCACTATCATTTTCAGTTAGCAAGATGCACAATCTAGGCTTACCAACTTGAAATAGAACTTTCATTCCTATCCCATTGTCCTGTTAGGATGTCATCTTCGAGCTCCAAGATCAAGCAATATGTAAACTAATACAGGTTGTAGAAAACTGTACATATTCTTATAAGTAAATCTGTGAAGCTTTAGAATCATGACAGTAGCATAAAAGAAAGCACAAGGCTGAGGCAGAAGGACTGCCTGAGCCCAGCAGGTCGATGCTGGGGTGGCCATGAGCATGCCACTGCACTCCAGCCTGAGTGACAGAGTGAGACTCCAAATCAAAAAAAAAAAAAAAGAAAGAAAACACAAAGAGGTCCCTTGAAGTCATTAATTGAGTCTGTTCCATTGTGACTGGGCACCAATTCACCAAATCGGACCAGTCCTACATCTTCATTACTTGATTGCTAAGTGTTAGTGTATTAAAGATCCATGCTGAGTCCTGCCCAAACACTATCATGTATTTTATGTCACTCTCTCCAATCTCTTTACAGTTTCCTTCTCTTGGACACAAGAAAGACTGCATGGCACCACCTCCCTTGCTGTTGGCTCGGAGCCATGTGGTTTAGTTCAGATCATTAGAGTTTTAATGGTGATACATCAACTTTCAGATCTAATCCTTAACAGCATTCATGAAATATTCTGTCCCTCTTTTCCCCCTTGGTTGCAACTGTGGAGGGCACATGTGGAAATGACCAAATAAAATGGAAACTACCTGGATCATACATGGAAGAGAGCTACCTTGAAAAGCTGCCCAACTCACACTGAACTTTAAGAAACCAAGAAATAACCCAGGCTCCGTGGCTCAGCCTGTAATCCCAGCGTTTGGGAGGCTGAGGTGAGTGGATTGACTGAGCCCGCGGGTTTGAGACCCGCCTGGGCAACTTGGTGAGACCTCATCTCTACAATACATCAAAAAAAATTAGCCGGGCATAGTAGCGCGTGCCTGTAGTTCCAACTACTTGGAAGGCTGAGGCAGAAGGATCATCGGAGCCCAGCAAGTCGAGGCTGCAGTGGCCGGGAGCGTGCCACTGCACTCCGGTCTAGGTGACAGAGTGAGACTCCAACTCAAAAAAAAAATTTTTTAAATAAAAAATAAATAATAAAATAAATAAAAATAAATTAAAAAGAAACCAAAAAATAAACTTTCATGTCAGGGCTTGTTTCTATAGCTTTGCTTATTACATCCTAATTAATAGACTATTAAGCGAATGGACATTTATTAAGTACCTATAGTGTTTGTCAAACTCTGCAATGCAACCTATTACCTGGTTATGAAGTCAACTTAGTGAGTTGCAGTCACCATGTTCAATGAAAAAAAAATAGAATACCACAGAAAAATCAGGGAGCATTTTAGAAACATAGGTAGCAATTGTTTCATAAAATGTGCATTCTTGTTTTATCAATGCATGTATGTAATTGTATATTCTGGGTCATGATATAAACTGCATTCTGCTATGATTCTTGGTTTAAAAAACCATAGCCATCTTATGAGGTAGGTGCTATCTCCATTTCACAGCTAAGAGCACCATCCAGAAAGGTCTAAGTGATTATTCATAGTAACACAGCTGAATGGTGGTGCTGGCGTTTGGGCCACACTCTAATATTGGCCTTCATCACAGCTAATACAACCAACAGTCCCTGGCCCACAGCATGTCAGCCAGCCTCCTTTGAGGGCTCCTGAATGTGTGGCCCCTAGCCTCACCTGACCCATCACACATTTTTAGGGGCCATGTGTGAACATTCCAATGGCTTCTATTTGCAAATATCTTAAGCAGGTAGAATTTTTTAAAATTATACAAATTTTTCAGTCTACCTGTAAAATAGACCAGTTTGTATTTGATTTCTCCCAAGTGGTGCCTTGAATACCATGGAAGCAAAACCCAAAGGGAACAGTTAGCTAATGCCAAGTCAATGATGGCAATGGGGCTTCTGACATTTATAAATCAGGAGCACAAAATGGAAAAAAAAAGAAACAGAATACACTCTTATGAAGCAGATGAGGTAAAACAGAAGACCTTGAACTCTAACAAGAATTATCCATCCCACTTATTCTTATTGATTCCCTAAATTCATCCATGGACAGTTCTAAACAAAAATGTGGATGCCATATATATGAAAATTAACCTTAAGTATTCCTGAGAGATTTCCCTTTTGAGTATCAATCTATGTGCTTATCAGCTCAATTCTTTGGAGAACATGAACCTATTGCTGTTCGACTTAGAAGTGGGAAGCAATATTCTTGGTCTGATTTTTGGACATAAGGGAGGGTGGCCACCCCACCAGAAAAGTGCAGGGGCCATTTCTACAGTTGTGCAGATAACTGAAGCTCTAGAACAACAATTTCAGGTTTTACTTGGCATGGACCAGGGACCATGGTCCAGTCAAGTTTATCTCTGACCCCCAATAAAAGGGCCAAAATTCAAAATCCTCTGTGTTGTCTTTTGACCCACAGAGGATCTTCCTGCATGTGGGCAGTCAGGCCTAATGCCCACACAGACAGGTAACAAAATGAACAGGCTTCCAAGAATATTTCTCACCCACTTTAACTGGGGTCTGTTCTATTCCAGCACAGCCTCATGCAGTTAGCAACCAGGGACAAACCTTTTTGCTTCCTTTGAGGTCCCCTAGAGAGCCACAAGGTTAGCAAGACTGACTCTGTAACCATCACCTCCTGCCCAGGCAGTTCCACCTTCAGTCCCACACAAGCCAGCACACATGGACTTGTCATGACTCCCAGGTTCTTTCCGGCTGACAGAGTGATCCTTGAGGCAGGATCTTTCACATTAAGTACTTCCAGCTCCACTATTCCATCAGAAACGTGTGGGCCCCATCTGGGCTCACATGTCCTGGCACGGCTCACCCACACCCCTCCCCAACTACCCCCAAGATATAACAGTCTGATGTTCCCGCTCTTCATCCCTGTCTCCTTGGGAAGGGAAGACGTTACTCTAACCTAACGAATGTATTTAAAAATTGCAGCTGACTGCCATAGTAAATCCATGTCATGTTTTTTATGATAGATAATATTTCAGTGACACAGTCCTGAATGGAACCAAAAAAAAAAAAATCTTTTTAGAGAAACAATTTCTGTTGGGAAATTCAGCTGCCTGGCTTTCAGCTGTTACTTCTATAGAGAAAACAAGTACTGAATTCCAGCAGGCAGGTGACAAAGCTAGTGAGGGACTGACGCATAGAAGAACTTTGTGTGTAACTTACACCTAATGTGGGAAACTCCAGTCATGGTACCGCACCTTTAAATCTCATTAAGCCCCTTCTAGGTATCAAAGGTGGGCCAGTTGTGCCATTTCCTGAGTCCTGTCAAGTACAGTTACAGGAAATTGACAAAAGAGCTTCCATTAGCCTAGCCAAAATTCACATGGCCCTATTATTAAGATGCTGCCAAGTTTGATCACCCTCTTAATCTATCAAGACTCCAAAAGGATAATCTTTTAAAAGCTTCCCCCTTTCCCACCCTTCCAACCCCCAAGTCTTTTTCTTTGTGGCTTAAATCAAGGTAAGTTGATTTTGTGCAAAGTTTGGAGGAGAGACATGCTGGTAGTTGGTGACTGACAGAAAACAAACATAAGACTTTTCTACCTAGAAACTGTTCCCTTTGATTCAAGACTGAATGTCACCACTTTGTAAACAAAGAAGATGATTTAAAAATGCTGCCTTTCCTTTTTTTTTCTTTTTCTTTTTCTTTTAAACCAAGAGTCTTCTCACAGTACCTGGCACTCTCAAACACTCCCATTAGGCACACCAGAAGAATACTCAAAGGGATTACGTGCTCTTTGCTGGTTTTGTTTTATAAGCCAGGGGCCATTGAAAGAAAATAGAGCCTCCCGTCCAGGTGTCCCTGCCTGGCAAAATAATGGATGCAGATTGATGTGATCTGGAGGTAAAGGACATTAACATGCTCAGACCCCAGCAGGCACACAGCCAGGCTGGCTCCGGAGAGGCCTTGAAGAGCAGAGCAAGACTCACTTGTACCCCTGGACATCTCTCGATAAGGGCTTTTATTCTGGGACCAGCCTATGGGGCAGGTGCTCCTCCCCCTCCCAGCAGAATGGGCGTACAAGATGGACTGCCTGCATTATTGATTTAAGACGGCCAGCTGACAATACACTGTGACTCCTTTTATTTATTGACACAAGGTACATCTTTCTCTAAACTGAATTGTCTTTGATTTAAAAGCCGGGGTGTCTTCTCCCACCCCCACCCCCAAAGAAACTGAATCCATCTCGACACAGCTGCTCCAAGGCAGGCTGGTGGCTGTTACCTACTGAGGAGAGCTTTTGTGCTGCCCAAGAGAAGACAAGGACTGCGCTGTGAACATAATTTTTGATCATCCCTGTGTAAATACGCTGAGTGTCAATCAGAGAAGTTTGAAGAACATTGTAATTACAAAATATATTCCTGCCCTATAGTCAGTATTGTTTGTGATAGTGGACTGAGTGGTGATGATGATTTCAATATGTAAGCCATGGAACTTACAAACATTCGTTCTATGTGTACATTTAGGAAATCCCCTGGGAAGACAGGGAACAAATAGAAGGGACTACACTGGCCAACAGTATGTTTGATGCTGGGTTGTCCTCTCTGAGATGGTAACAGTGATGAAACAATGCTAGTGAACTGTCTCCACCTTGAGGGACATTATTTCAGCCAGGACTCCCAGGCCTGGAAAACTGGGTCCGGACATATTAAGTTAATTTAATGATTGACTATTGCCTCAATTTTACTTTCACCTTGTAGGATCTTGTAGGGCTCAGTTCAAGCCAATCAGGGTTCTACAGTTACCTTTGAGTTGTGTGTGTGTGTGTGTGTGTGTGTGTGTGTGTGTGTGTGTATTCTTAAGAGGGTAGGGAAAGAAACAAAAGAGAAAGCCCACCAAGACATCTGAATGGGGCCTCTAAAAGACAACCTGGATGTGAATTTTAAAAGAGACCCCTGATCCACCCTCAACTTTCCCTTCACATTGAAACTTGATTATCAACCTACTCAATCAATTTCTGCCCACCACTCAATGACTTCCTTCACACCTACCTTCCACAGGGACTCAGCTTTGACAATAAGATCATCCACCAGTACTCCCAGGCCTGGAGAATGGACTGGACAGAGTTGGCTGCTTTCCTGGGAATCCCTCATGAGCTATCCCAGTGAGGCAAAGTTTGCCTCTGCTGACTTTTCGTTCCACCTACAAAGTCAAGCCCACACATTTTAGGCTGCCAATCCCATGCTGTCTAGCATCTGGTCCTGACCTTGCAATTCATCCTCCCTATAAAAAACCTCTTATTCACAGTCCTCCACACCCTGCTTGGAATTCCTGCCCCCACCTTTGCCTGTGTCCTTTCTCTTGCTCTGAGAAAGCATCTCCTGCTCTATCTATCCAGATCCTACCGAGGTCCACCCATAGCTTACCCACCTCCCAGAACTCCATACCAGGACTGACTCCCAGAGTCTCTCAGTTGATATTTGGTATATGCCCTCTTCAGTGGAGTTGCAGAATTTAGAATGGGAAGGAACCTTATACATCATCTAATTAGCTCCCTTCTCTTGTTCTTCTGCTGGGAAATCCGAAGTGTAGACTCAGGTTTCCCATTTCCCTAGACTAGGGATCTTGCCCCTGGCCATGCAGCTTCATGTGCTCTAGAGGGCAAGTTTCTAGTCGGGTGTCCCTTGCTGCTCTCTGCAGAGCTTCCCCTGGTGTCCTTCCTGGTAGAGGATCATGAAAGAGCAGGCAAATACAATTCCTGCCACCGTATTGATTTAGAGTGGCTGATGACTCTAAGAGTGTACGCTCTTTTTTGGTCAACCACAATGGGTAGCTTTTTCCCAAGTAAATTACCTTTTATGTAAAAGCCAGGTTGTCCTCATTCTACCCATATCTCTTTTCTCCTACCCCCTCCTCCCTTAAAATAAATCCTTTTCGAGGTAAGGATTGTCTTCCTTAATTGCCACAGTTTTTCTTTCCAACTGTAGCATCACTGGCTTTCTATCCAAGATTCTGAATTCTAGATCATGTGCCAGAAAGAGACAAAGTCAAATGCAAGAAGATGAGCTGTGGAGGGAAGGAAGCAGGAGCCCTGACCCTCTCTGAGTCCTGGTCCATAATTCCCAGACTGCACCATACCCCATGCTCTGGTAAGTCCACAATGCCTCCCACATGTGTGCTGGCTTCCTTCTGATACCTTCATTTCCTCCCAGGTCTAACATTCACTTCATCAAGTCTTGTCTGCCTTGCTCTCAGAGTTTGAAATTACTTCTTTTGAACAAGGATACTATAACTTATTAGGGAAGTCCTAAGAGAATACATAAGTTGGTCTGTGGTATTATTAAATTCAGGAGTAACATTGACTTGGGGTAGACAGGGAAGGTTTCATGAAGTAAAGAGGATTGAAATTGGGCTTGTAAAGACGATCTGGATTTTTACAGTGTCCCAAGTAGAGGACACAAAGAAAGAAAGTACGAGAATAAGATGCCATGTGGCGGCAGGTCGTGAAACTGGATTGGAAATGAACTGCAGACGTTCATTCAACAGCACACCTCAAAAGAGGTTTTCCAACCTCATTTGGGTAAATGGAAGAAAGGGCAGTGGGCAGGAAGAGAAGGATGGAAGGTGGAGACCTCTGGGAATACAAAGCAACCAAATGTCACTCCTGGGGCACCCAGCCAAAGGTAGAGACCAATCAGAGAGCAGATGAAGAATGTTGGAAGGGCCCTGGGGACATTTTCCCTGCCTGGTCCCTCTCTCCACCAGCACTAGCCACAGAAGGGATAATGAAATATTAATTGTATCTGATCTCAGGCCACCCAAGCAGGATCATGTCACATGATACTTTAATGACCACAATGCAGGCAACACAGCCTGGCTGTGAAGGAGGAACTCTTCTCCCAGCCCAAATCCAAAAGGTGCTCATGTTACAGGAAGAAGCAGAAAGGGAGCATGGGACCCCACGGATGCCCCAGGGCCCCATAAGCGCCTGCTCTGACCATTCAGGAGAGAAAGGCGCACACCCTTACCACCTTGTCCCTCATCACCACTAAAGTGAGCTGTTCTTCAGCAAATGGTGTCACTCCAGAACTAATAAAATGTGAAAGTCTAATTGTATTAGCAATTTCCCATCATATTCTATTAATATGTATCATATTGGTATCCATTTTCACTAATGTGACATGAAAGGCAGTAATGTGATTACTTCTTTAGAGGAAACAAATGCTAATGTAATTAAATGTTGACCACATAGGCTGGGAGATATGGCAACCAGCAGGTATTCAGGGATTTCTTCCTCTTAAAGAAAGGAAGTGGAGGAAGAGGAAGATGTCAATCAGAACTGTGTAAAAATATTTCAAGTATGTCATGTAAATCCGTGGTCAAAGCCTGCTACCAAAAGAACTCTTCTCTAGGACAGTGGCTGGCACACAGTAGGTTCCTAGGCACAGTAGGAGGAATACAATGTAGCAATAAGAGCAGAGTTTTTGATCGAGGAGATCTGGGTTCATATTCTGGAGTTTTCTACCTGGGAAACTTTGGACAAGTTAATTTCTTTAAGAGTTAGTTTCATCATTTGAATAATGGAGATAACAGCACAATGCTCAGAGGGTCCTTGTTAGAATTAAATGAGTTCCTGCTCATAAAGCACTTAGCGCAGTTTCTAGCACATAGTCAATGCTTGCTAAATGTTAGAAATTACTGTTGCGGTTAACACGGGAGCGGAGCAGTCTAGAGCTTTTTGTCCAATGAAGTCAGATCATGTTCAACATGTCACCCTTTCAAATATGCCCTTGTTGTCCTAGAATAATTTACCTTCTTTAGAAGACATTGAAGGAAACACTGCATTCAAACTATAAGGAAAGAAAACATGGGAGCCAGGAAACCAGCCTACCCACAAACCCTTCTGAATTCTATTCACTGCTGAGCTAAAAGCAAGTGAGAGTTTTAGGCCCAACTTTCCAAACAGAACAAACACCATTTTGGAGAGTAAAAAAAGTATTGTTATTGTTGTTGTTTTAATCTAGATCCTTTGTTCCTTCTTCATGTATAGTTCAGAAGGAAAACTCTAAAAGCCCCTTTCTCCCTACGACCCACAAGAAAGCAAAAGAGGTGTTTACTTAGAGGTTCAGTCATTGCCAGGGACCCCCAGACACCTCTGACCCAGGCTCCTAGCCAGCTGGGCAGCACTCCAGATGACATGTGGCTGAAGAGCCTTTCTGAGATTCTTCCCAGCCAGGGCTAGTAGAGGGCGGAAGCCAGGAACAAGGGAGTGGACAGAAGACCTCCTGTGGTTGTTTCCCAGCAGGATCAAAGCAAAATAATACCGATTCCAGTTCCCTGAGGCTGCCAGAGTGATTTCTGCCCAGAGTGGCACTAGATCACTGCCAACCCTTCTGACTGAAGGAACCACTGCCTCTGTAACACTGGCCTGAGAGAAACAAACCACTAACTCATCCACTTTGACCTCTACCAAGCATCTCAAAGCTCCTCCATCTTTCAGCATTCCTACGACAGACACCTTTTCCTTGGATATTTGGAAAGTACATCTGTGAAATGAGATTGGGCTTGTCCAAGGTGCCTGGTGTCCTTCAATGCCAGGAAACCAAAATTCATTTTCTACAGCAGAGAATTCCAAACACATGGAACCTGACATAACTTAGGACTACGCTGGACTGGTCTTTTTATAAACAGTTTATGTGCTAAGCATTATGCTAAGTACTTTATTTAATACATCAACCCTCTGAGGGAGGCACTATTGACCTCATTTTATAGATAAGGAAGCTGAGACTTAGAGAAATTAAGTGACTTGTCAAAGGCCAACAGCCGGTGAGGGATATAACTAAGTGAAGTCTGACTCTAACTTCAGTATTTTCCAGAGAACCACATGCCTTTGTGGGGAAATACTTTTTCTCGCCAAAGATACTAGAAGTTCACTGAAGAAAAGGGTTGCATTTCACCAAGTCCAATGAAATTAGGAACTCTGTGTTTAATTCCTGCCTCTACCTCTCCCCAGCTCTGTGAACCTGAGCAGTTATTTGACCTCTCCGAGCAAGGTAGCCATATAATTTATAGTCCAGATCAGGACACATCTGAGAGTGAAAGGGAGCACTCGTCAGACAGAATGCTGGGACAACAAAGACTATCCTAAGGAAATGGAGACGTGAGGAGTTTGGATGGATACTCAAGGTCATCTCCTTGAGTAAAAGGGGAAAAGTATGCATCTAGAAGCTCACCAGGAATACGAAATGGGGTCTATCAAAGGCCAAATGAGTGCACAGAAAGTCAGTTTTAATAGAAGTTCATTTGTTCATGTATTGCTTACATTCAGAAAAACACTACAAAATACTTTTTTAAAAAAAGTCATCTCTAATCTCACTGACTATAGCCCCCTTTGGAGTTTGGTGCATTTTCATTTTTGATGTTTACCTATTTGACAACATACCTAGATAGAAAATGTACTTTTTTTTCTAAGCAAAAGCAGGTAGTCATGCTCTACCTGTCAGCCTGAACTATGCTTTTTCTCATGTCAGCATATACAAATTTACCTAATAAAATGATAGCTGTATAATATTACATTACATGGGTGAAATTGTACATCTCACCATTTTCCCTATAACCAGACATTAAGTTGTAACCAACTCTTTCACAAACTAACTGTAAAAAATGTCATTATACGTGTCCTTATACATACACAAAACTCCTGCTACTATCTTATTCTTAGATGCTGAATAAAAGCATTTTAAATTCTTAGAAAGTCAAACACACTACTTATCCAAAAAGTTGTACCAATTTACATTCCATTTCCGCCAACACTATATGTCTGCCTATTTCACTACATGCTTACCAGAACCAATTTTTTTTTTTTGTCAATCTTCTGGTATAAAAAACTATATGTTAATGTTTCTTTCACATTTATTTAATAACTAATGAGGCTGAGTATCTTTTCAAATGTTTATCAGTCATTGATATGTATGTATGTAAATTACCTGCTCATACTTTTGTCCATTTTTCTACAAGCTGTTGGGGTTTTTACTTTCTGCTTTTTAGGACTACTTTATAAAGTGTAAGAGTATTAATTCTTTATGTGTCATGCAAATATTGTCTCCCAGTTGCTCGTTTGTCTCTTAAACTTGTATAGAATGTGTTTTACCATATAGAAAATTTTGTCTTTATGGAATCCTGCATTTCTTTTTTTTTTTTTTTTTTTTTTGAGTTGGAGTCTCACTCAGTCGCCCAGTCTGGAGTGCAGTGGCCACTTCCGGCCACCGCAGCCTTGCCTGCTGGGTTCCGGCGATCCTTCCACCTCAGCCTTCCAAGTAGCCAGAATTACAGGCATGCGCTACCACGCCCAGCCAATTTTTTCATTTATTGTAGAGATAAGGTCTCGCTCCCCAGGCGGGTCTCGAACCCGCGGGCTCAGGCAATCCACTCACCTCAGCCTCCCAAAGGTGCGGGATTACAGGCTGAGCCACCCAGCCCGGCTGAATCCTGCATTTCTAATCTTTCTCTAAGGCCTCTGGGGTTCCTATCTTGGAGCAAGTTTAGTACCCCAAGTTTATTACAGTATTGTCCACAGTGGAAGTTCAGAGCACGGGAGTCCTACTGGAGTCATACAGAAAGACAGCTGGGATAGAGCAAGGGCTCACTGCCCTACAGGGTTTTGGGCCTGCACTGAATGACACTGCACTGAATGCTCAGAGGCAAGTTAGGTACTCTCAGTCTCCTGATGTGTAAAATTGAGATTTTTTTAAAAAACTATTCTGTAGGGCTCTATGGAGGATTAAGTGAGTCACTATAAAGTCCTTAAAACAGCATCTGTCACAAAGTAAGCACTCAACAACTATTAGCTGTTGTCAATATTTATATACTATATATAGTATAATATATACTATGCTATATATATATATACTATATAACCTATATAGTATACCATATATAAACATGATATTAGCAGTGTCAATATTAATATACTATATATGAATGCTCAAGTAAGTTTTGTCAGTTAATGAATGGTTCTTGTGCCCCCTCTTCCATCTACAAGAACAAGTGCTCCCATACTCCAGGTATTCCAAACCAAGGAGGGATAATGGCTGAAGAGGGGTGGGGCAGGGTGTTAAGCAGATATGTTAGGATAAGTAACCAGCTTGCCTGTCATGTGGTACTTGCATTCTAGGCTGTTTCAAAAACAGAACAGCAGGAGATCTGTGCCTTGGTGTGTGTCACTTCCAGCAAAAAAGATTCAGATGAGAAAAAACAATCCTCAGGAGGACTGGGTTTTTGGATGAATTTACTTGGCATAAGTTCACACTTTCCCAAAGTCTTACGTTCCTCCTCTCAGGCTGATCCTGTAGGGCTCCTCACACTTTTCACTCTCTCCTTTCAGTTCTGAAGCAGCATTGCAATTTGCCACTGCTATACCGTTTTCATTCCAATGGCCCATGGGGTCCTATTCCCAGCATGGTCCTACCTCTTACTAAATGACAAAAGATCAAAGCTTTCATAGAGCCACAATGAGAAGGAAGGGGAGATCAGGTTATCTGGGCCATTCTATATCCACATACCAAGGCCTGTGCGCACTCATTCGTATACACACACACACACACACACACACACACACACACACACACACCTCTGCCAGATTATAAATTGCAAAGCCAAACAAGCCATAAACTCTTATGATGAACAAGGGGGAAAAGCCATGCCAGAAAGATAACAACAATGTCAAATTTCAGATATGAGCAGGTTGCGGGGGGCCTCCAAACAGGGGGTTTGGGATGGAAAAGCTCACAGCCCCTTAGAACTAAAGCAACTCGACTGGGTGCCACTATAATAAATCAAAATCAGTTATGTAAAGTGTAAAATTATCATTTGGAAATCACTCTCTCTGAATAATTCAATCATTGACTTTCACATCAAACAACCATTTCAGCCACCCACACACACAGTTCAGCCTCACACTGGTCTTAAACTCTCTTTAATTATCAGCATTAACCTATCACATTACTATTTCATTTCTATTTTATCCTGGGGGAGGGGTCAGTGATTATGATAAATCACAATGAACGAGAAAGACTTTCAGCTGTCCTTCCACACGGCTCCAGAGTTCCCTTGATCTGACGGTGACAGGTCTGCCTTTGTCCCAGGAAGGGACAAGGACAGATAATCAGCCTCCCTCTTGACAAATGCATTACAAATGCCAGTCAGGAAAAAAAAGGCCAAAAATGCCTTAGTACCCAGCTCTGCAGCTGTGCATGGCCGACACCCATGCTGAACCCCAGACTGAGCAAAGACGTCTACTACCTGCCTCTCTGATTGGTGGGCAGAACATGGAGAACCATGTAAGCAAGTTGCACCAGCAGCCTCGTTCTCATTTACCCCACTGAGCAGCCATCACCCTAAAACAGGAATAAAAGCAATATTTAAAACATGCACACATTTGTCGAAAGCTTGCCCTCTTGAAGAATATCTTACTCAGCCACAAGTCAGTCTCCTATTATATTCTTTCGGGGGGACTCTGGCTGGTGCTGTGGCAATCGCCAAGAAAGTGGATATGAGGTGAAATCGTTCCTTTAGAGAAAAGGTGGGGTTCCCTCTGTTGCTGGTTTGAGTTCATTTTCCCAGTTCTGCATATTTAGGGTTGTCCTCACCTACCTGCCCCTCCCCCTCACCTTTCAGAACTTTCAGTTTCCACGTATTTAACAGTGAAGAAAACTCCAACAAAAAAGCAAGGATGTTTTTATAAAGATGCCCATTGCAACATGCTATCAGGGAGAAGAAAAAAACAACTTAAATGTCAGCTGTAGTGCACAGGTTAAATAAATTGTGTCACATCCATTCAGTAGAGTGCATTTCAACCACTGAAGAACATGTCATACATGTGTATTTCTAAGTACTAGAAACCTGTTCATAATAGATTGTTAAGAGAAAATAAAGTCAGATAAATCATGTGAGACCATATGAACATGTTTGGTTCTCTTTTTTTAATATACAAGAAGGAGAACAAATTGTTAGGATATATACAAAATTTTAATAATTGTTATATTATTAAAATATTATAGTAGTGTTATTATTACAGGTGATGTTATCTTCTCAACTCCTACCTTTATTTCCAAAAAGCAGGTGAATAAAGTGGTTCAGACCACGGTCCTGCAGTCAGTTTTTCTGGATTAAATCTAGTTCTGCCACTGGGGGCTATGATCCTGCCTGGCTCTCAGGAGATGCCCACTGTCATTCTTCTGGAATGTGTTAAGCCAAAAACTTGATTCTATTGCCAGAGTGAGTGTTGTCTTCTTTGTCCACAGTTATAGAAGTTTTGGCTGGGCACTTACTGATCTTGTGATATGTTGGACCTCAGTATATTATTTAGCACTATATTACCTCAGTTTCTTTATCTGTAAAATGGAGAAATAATGATATGAACCTCTCAGGTTCATTGTAAGGATCAGTTGAGTTAAATTTGTAGCATGCTTAGGACCGTAGCTGGCACATAAGTAAACACTGCAAGTGTTATGTATGATTATTAAGATAATCATATATATCTGGCATAATTAAAAAAAAAAAAAAACCTGGGGCCTCAGGCCAGCTGTTGAATCCTAGGCACATTCACATCTCTTGGCATGAGTTCCCTCAATAGTAAAATGAGCAAATGAGATAGATGACCTTACAGGTCTGTCCCTGTCTGTGATGGCATAATTCAACGGGGATGCTTCTAGTGGGCCCTGAATGTAGCACAGAGGTGAAAGGGGACACTTCAAAGCAGGCTTGCCGTGGGGGCTAGTGGGAAGTGGGAGCAATGGGGCCCGTGAGATAGATCAGAGCCCTGCAAGCTGGTGGGGAGAGGGGGGAGGAAGCCTTCGAGAAAGCCAGCCAAGACGGCTGCCTCTGCACTCAACTATGTGATTAAACGACTGGCTTCTCTTTTGCACAAAGCCAGACTCCAGCTCAAAAAACCTCAGGGACTATTTTAAAGACAAAGTTATTCCTTTGTTTTTAATTGTAATTAAGTAGGTATTTTATAATATTTAAATGGTGCAATTTACATGTCACTTCCATGATGCGCTGGGTACCCTTCACCAGAGGGAGAGAACGTAAGTTTAAGAGGACTGCTGTGTATTATTTTGTGATTAGGGAAGTGCATTTATGCAATTGTGAGTAGAACAGATACTGGGATATTTCAAGACTTCATTAAACATGCCAGAACTTTAACAAATTTAGTTAGAGCCAAAGTTTATTCATGTTAAGATTTCATTCATCCTTCTTCCCATACTTTGACAAAATGTTTAAGTTAGTTTCTCATTTTATTTGTCTACTGAGTTCCCTAAGTTAGGGAAATTAGTATTGTGTGTGTGGTTTGATTTAATTAGCAATTGGGGAAATCGGCCTGGCATGTTTCATGGAAGCTTGGGGAAATTGTCAATTAGCATTGTGTTAATTGGTGTCTGCCGTCCTTGCTTTTTAGTTTTTAACCCCTTTTACCTTGTTCCCTCTTTCAGTATGTAAAATCTGCCTGTTTATTATTCTTTAAATAAAGGATTAATTGCCTGAATTCCTGCCTCTGCTCTGTGTCCTTTTTCTCCCCGAGCAGATGGGGAGTTGGGCAGGCCTGTGGTGGCAGCCTTGTTTCTTTCAGGCCCTCGTCCTCGCTGGCACAGGAGGAAGTGCTCTCTGCTGTACTGCCCCATGTCCAGCCTGAAGCTTCCTTATTGCCATTCTCAGTGCCTGGTGGCCCCTCTCTGATTGCCATCACCAAAGATCCTGACTGGCCCTCAGGAGATGCCCACTGCTCATTCTTCTGGAATGTGTTAAGCCAGAGGCTTGACTCTGTTGCTTGAGTGATTGTTGTCGTCTTTGTCCCTAGTTATAGAAGTTTTGACTGGGCATGTACCTGTCTTGTGATATGTTGGATTTGAGAAGCTGCCTTCTTCTGACCCAAGCAGTGCTCTCCTCAGGGGAACATGGAGGAGCCTCTCTAAAGAAAAGAAGTATACATTTATGAAGTGCTTCCTGGAAGCCAGACACATTTAATCTCATAGCATCCCCAAAAGGTAGGTTTATAGTTTAAAAAAACAAAAAAAGCTGGGAATTATCCCCACTTGTGGAATTCAAACAAAATGAGACTTTATCCATCCTGTTCCACATTTTATATCCAGATCCTTGTGGTCTTGGGCTCCCAGTAGTATTGGTTCTGCTGGGAACCTGATAGAAATGCAGAATCTCAGGTCCCAATGAGGTCTACTAATTCAACATCTGCATTTAAAACTCCCCAGGTGATTCATGTCACATCACATTAAACATGAGAAGTGCTGGTCTCACACATTGCTTGGCCTGTGTACTCATCCTTCTACATTGTTATAGAGGGATACCTGAGGCTGGGTAATTTGTAAAGAAAAGAGGTTTATTTTGGTTTATAGTCTGCATAGCCCTGGCATTTGCTTGACTTCTGGTGAGGTCTCAAGGAGCTTTGACTCATGGCAGAAGGCAAGGGGAGCAGGTATGTCACATGGCAAGAGTGAGAGCGGGAGCAAGAGAGAGAAGGGAGGTACCAGGCTCCTTTAAACACCAGCTCTCTCGTGAATGAATAGAGCTATGAATAGAACTTATTACCGCAAGAACAGCACCAACCCATTCATAAGGGATCAGCTCCCATGACCCAAGCACCTCCCACTAGGTGCTTCAACATTAGGGATCACACATCAACATAAGATTTGAAGGGGACAACATCCAGATTATATCAGCCTTTGTTAAGCCAAAAACTTGACTCTCCTGCTAGAGTGTTTGCTGTCTTCTTTGTTCATAGTCATAGAAGTTTTAGATGAACACTCACCTGTCTTGTGATATGTTGAATTTGAGCAGCTCTCTTCTTCTGACCCAAGCAATACCCTTCTCGAAGAATTTTTTTGGTCCAACATCTTAGCGAGGCTGCAGTGGTATCTTCTGCTCTCCAAGCTTCGCAATGCCACCCAAGGACCACAGGAAGAAGAAAGATGCCGGAAATTCGGCCAAGAAAGACAAAGACCCTGTGAACAAATCTGAGGGCAAGGTTAAAAAGAAGAAGTTGTCCAAAAGGCAAAGTTTGGGACAAGCTTAATAACCTAGTCTTGTTTCACAAAGCTACATATGACAAACTCTGTAAGGAAGTTCCCAATTATAAGCTTATAATTCCAGTTATGGTTTCTGAGAGACTGAAGATTCGCTGTGCTCTAGCTAGGGCAATCCTTCTGGAGCTCCTTAGTAAAGGTCTTATCAAACTGGTTTCAGAGGACAGAGCTCAAGTAATTTACACCAGAAATACCAAGGGTGGAGGTGCCTCAGCTGCTGGTGAAGATGCATGAACAGGTCCAACCAACTTTACATTTAGAAAAATAAGACTTTATTAAATCAAAAAAAAAAAAGGAACATGGAGGAACCTTTCTAAGAAAGGAAGTATACATTTATAAAGTGCTTCCTGGGAGATAAAGACCAGATAAAGAAAAATTTCCCAGACTTCTTTGCAACTAGAGTGTGATCATATGACCAAGTTCTGACCAATAAGATATAAGTAGAAGTTTCAAAGGGCAACTTCAAGGACATTTCTTACAACTAGCTTTCTACTCACCCCACCTATACCCATCCTACCACTAGAAACATAGATGCGATGACTAGAGCACCAGCTTAGACCATAAAGATATGGACTATACTTTCAGGATGGCAGAATAGAAATGTGGAAGGGTACTGAGGTCCTAGGGACTTGATGGGGCAGAGTCCTCTACTTACCCTATACTGCTTCCTCCAGATTCTAAACTGTATTTATGCTACTTTTGCTTGGGGGTAGGGAGAAAGTCTGTCATGTATGGACAAACCAACTCCTGCCCACATTGTCTGTATAACATATAGTGCTTCCCAAGTTAAAGAAGAGGTAGGGCAAGGAAATCAGCTACAGTGTAGAGAACAAGGACCAGAGGGCAAAAGTTCCTTGAAGACAGGTTTCAGCTCAATAAAATGTTTGCCAGGGATTAGAACTGTCCAGCTCTGGTGAACTAGCTACCCCACTAAGATAGTGAGTATCCTGTGGCTAGAAATGTTCAAACAGAGGCTTCCCCAAATATTGCAGAGGAGATTCCTGCCCTTGGTGGAATATTGATCCCTTCCAACTCTAAACTCTTTTCTCCAAAGAATTACAGCAAAACAAAAGTACATACTCAGGGCACAATGGATTAAAATCTGGAAGGTGCCCAAGTCATTGAACCAAGTTAGTAACTTGTCCCCTAGCTTCCACTTCTGCTTCTTTATCACAAGAATCATGTGCCATGTGTTTATCCATTGCCTCTCAGTCCCACACAGGCCTTTCCATATTATCCTCATTGCAGCTGGGGTTGAGAGACTGCAAACTACACTTCACAGACTCTCAAAAGCATCTGACTAGGTTTTGCCAAAGGGAGGCACTAGAAAGAGATCAGAGGTGGCAGAAAGGGAAACGCTTCCTACTCTTTTTTTGAACATTGGAGGCAGCTCTGGCACGGGCTGGCAGTTGCCATGGCAGCAGTGGGGCAGAGTAATTCGCAATTCCAGCAACCCAGGGTCCGGAAGCAGCACCTCCTTGGCAGTTCCAGCAGCACTGCCATGGGCTCAGGTGCAGGCTCCAGTCCAGAGGGATTCACGGTTTCCTAATCTCTGGGCAGCACCTCTTCTTTCTTCTGCCCCTTCACAGCTACCCACCTTCTCTCTTTTGCTCCTCCAGCCCTTCCTGCACCTTGGTAACCAATGCCTACATGAAATTCCCACTATGTGAAATATCTCAGATGGCTCCTCTTTTCCTGACTGGACCCTGAGTGATGCAATCACCAGTCCTCAAGGGTCTCTCTTCTACCCTGAGCCATGCTGAGGGCATGCCAGAGGGGGATATACATAAAATTAGCACCTGGCAGTGGCAGCACCGCATCGCCAGCCACTCCTGCCCTGCCCTGGTCCTTGAGCTGCCATCTATCTGACACAGGCAAGACCAGAGGGCTGTAGAGCCTTCAAGTTAACACCTAACAATCATAGCTGAGGAGGCTGCACTAGGAGACTGATCTATGGCTTCAATTTCTCACCAGTATTTTAGCTCCCCGGGCTAGATGTCATGTAACGGGTCTCATTGAGAGGACGTTAAGGGACCCATTTTTCAGGAGTTGGCTTACACCAGCAGAACTCTATTTCCACATGATATTTATCAACAAAAAACCTCAAACACGCTCCCACGCCCTAGTCCCCTAGCAGATTTAACTACTAGACAGCACCCATTAATAAACAAGCAAATGAAATCCTTCTCTTTGATAAGGATTGCAGGAAAATTCTCTGCTGCAGGTTTTCTTCAAGAGTCCCCCTGGAGGGAGATAGGTACTAGAGAGGATGTCTCTGTCAGTCCTTCCCTTCCTAGCTCAGATTCCAGAACATGTTCTGGGGCCAGTTTGTTGGTTGGAGGGGTGAGGGGAAGGTCAGAGGAAGGGATCAGAGAGCCAAGACTGTAGATCTTCTACTCAACTCACTCCATCTCTTATTCCAGAAAACACAGTATCAACAGAATTGCAACCACCACACCCTCAGATCAGTCCATTAGATTGTTAACTCAGTGACCTAGGTGAATTTAAACCCCTATCAGGATTACAGTTCTGATACATTTCTTCTGTTGTCCTATATGCATAAAAACTCTGATGCAAGGCTGTAGAACCTAGACCAGGGTCCAGAGTTCAATCCTGACACAACCTCAGAACCTGAAGGTCTCCAATCCCCTTGTACGGTTTTTGTGAAACCCACTGAGCTGCTTCAAAGAAGTTTGGGAGACACTCAGTGGAGATGGAATCAGCTGTGGGACAAGGTCATGAATATTTAAAACATACTTACCATTTATAGATGCAGCTTAGAATATACCCCTACAGTTCTGGTGGAGAATTGAGATATATTTGCACAAGTCCCTCTTGGTGCCGTGGTTGGCTTCAGGGTGCTCTAGGTGCTGGCTCAGCCCTCTGGGAGAGCAGGTAACTGCTCAGAGCACCAGCTGTTGCTAAGTGAAAACAGAGTGGGACCTTGGCAAGAGCCAGGAACTCTAGAGTACCCTGGGGAGACCTGACCACTCCTGGTTGCCACAGTTTTATTCCTATCCCTAAGCAAGGCTTTCATCCCTGGAAGATTATTTGGGTTTATCAAAGTAATCCTTAGGAACCAGCATCAGAATTGAAACAAAGTTGCCAATTTCATCCTCCTTTCCTACACAATCCCTCCAACCATCTCCCCATCTCTTTGCCCTGCATCCCAGGACTGAGAGTCTCCACAGAGCTCCCAATGGCACCAACAAACAGTGAAAGAGGTACAAAATGAGGAAACTGGAATCAGGACATTCCCTCCTGCTCCTCTGGACCACACATGACCACCCACCTGGCCCCCGGACCTGTCCTCCCAGTATGAGGCATCCTTGCAGGTGAGATCTAACGAGGATGTCTTCTGAGCTTTCCAGATACAAGGCAGTTTCTCTGTGCAAGAGGAGAGAGAGATTCAGTGAAGAATTCTCATCGGCTCTTTTACCTCTGCCTGATCAGAGAAAAAAAGAAAGGTAAGCTAGCCCTACAGTTGTGTGGACAGTCATTTTGACCAGGGACTGACAGTCAAGGCTTGCTTTGATCTTGACAACAGGTTGGGCTTGTCTTTTGCAACTGTTTCTAGCTCTAGAATGCTACTAAACCTAACCATGAACTCTATGACTTACCCCCAGTCCAACACTGTATCCATTCAATCCTCTGTTTCCCAGAGTTGGTAGCTCAGCCAGGAAAACTATCCCAGATGAAACCTGGGTTCCAAACATCCACTCAGAGATAAAGCCTGTTGTGTTTTAATAAGTAAGTGACCATTTACAGTCTGACAATGCAAACCAACAGAGCATACATGTGATAGTTTTTTGGGAGATTTGGGGGCAGATCTGCCTGGACACTGGATAAATGCCAGTTTGAGAAATGGCCTGGTCTTGGGCAGCAGGGGATTTTAGACTAATTGTGAGGATACTTGAAAAAGAATAGAGTGATAATAATAATAATAGAAGAAATATTCATGACCAATAACATATTTGCACACCAGGTATCATTTTAGAAGTAGTTTCGAACTCATTTGCTCTTTTATTCTGAAAACATACTTCTGCCTGGATGGACAACAGACACATTCCACATGCTCAGCATATTGGTCTTCTCGTGAGCCCACCTCGCTCTACTCTGGCTCTGTGAAAAATGTCAATGCTCTCTCAAACTGTGGAGCACAAATCCTGGGAACATCTGGTTCCTCAGGTTGACATACCTCTCCCTCAAGTTCTGGGACTTACTCCTTTGCAATACCTCACTTCAACTTCTTTCTCCATCCCGTCACCAGCACTCAAGTTCCCACTCCTGAACAGCTGTAATCGTCCTTTTTTTTTTTTTTTTTTTTGAGTTGGAGTCTCACTCTGTCGCCCAGACTGGAGTGCAGTGGCCACTCCCGGCCACCGCAGCCTCAACCTGCTGGTCTCCGGCGATCCTTCCACCTCAGCCTTCCGAGTAGCCGGAATTACAGGCATGCGCTTCCACGCCCGGCTGATTTTTTGATTTATTGTAGAGATGAGGTCTTGCTGCCCAGGTGGGTCTCGAACCCACGGGCTCAGGCAATCCACTCACCTCAGCCTCCCAAAGGCGCGGGATTACAGGCTGAGCCACCAAGCCCGGTTGTAATAGTTCTTAACTGGCTCGTCATCTAGTCACACCAGGCCTGAATTCACCACCAGGTGAGTGACCACAGAACTCTCCCAACCACAGTGCCAGTGGCCTCAAGTTTCTCATCCCTAGAAGTCTCTTTTATCTCAACTCCAAGGGCAAAATAGAGCCTTTTTATACTACAGACAAATACCCTAATACCAGTACATAATCCTTTATCCACAATTCCAAAATAGAAAGAACTCAAAGAGTGAAAAATGTTGGAAATCATTTGATGATAAAACTATTTAAAATGTTTATTTATCCCACTTAGAATATTCATACACATCATTACAAAAATATTGATATCTTTGACTAAGAAATACTTCCCCAGACCCATTGGGGGTATTTTAAATTATATTTGATATGTACCATAATATCTTGCTAAATTTGAAAAATTCTGTATTCTGAAACATATATGGCCCAAAGGGTTTCAGATAATGGATCTGGGTCTGTATTAACTTGCATTAGAGTTATTACTCTTCATGTCTTAAATGTAGTTATCAGCAAGTGAATCTTCAAATTGAGCACGAATTATACAAAAGGCAACTTTTCTAGGCAGTGAAGGCATATAGCAGGCTAAAATACCTGATCCTTGGCTACAAGTTCTTACAGTCCTGAACCCACAATAGAATCAACATGCTATGATAGCAAAGAGGGGTTTTGATGAAAAAGTGATCATCATGGACTGGATGCTCGGGAAGAATTTTGCAGAGGTGATTTCCCTGCCCTGAGTGGTAGAGGGGAGGCAGAGAAAAAGTGATGAAGCTCTAGGAGGGCAGTCCAAATGTGAATTGGTCGGAGAGATAGTCACAGGAAATTCACATCGCAGCCTAGTTAACTATACTGAACTACTAGATTTATGTACAATCTAAGAGAGTTGACTACTACTTATACAATTATACTACTTAGAAAACTACTCCTGCTACTGTGACCAATGTCCCTGCCACCACTGCAGTCAAAATATCATCTGTGCGCTCAGCAATATTGGGCAATAAATTGTAACTTGTGTTTACAATGACTGTTTATGGAAGGTGTAATGAATGCTGGGACTGGTGAAATATGTGGCTGGAGAAGTAGCTGAAGTTAGATGACTAGGGTCTATTCAGCAGATGGTAGAGTCTAGTGGCTGAGAGGTTGAGCTCAACATTTAACAGCTCAGCAATCCCGGGGAAGTTGCTTAATGCTTTTGTACCTCGATTGCTTCAACTGCACTGTAGGGAGGCTACCGCTGCTGATAGTGGCAGTGATGCTACCTAATTCAGTCAAGTTTTGTGAGGATTCAATGAGAATATGTATGGTAAGCACTTAGTAAATATTCAACAAATGTTCATTGTCCATTAATTTTATTACCTTCAAAAAACTTAAGGGCAAAAGAAAGCAACTAACGTGTTGTGACATGGCCAAACTATTATTACATGACCTCAGTTGGACATGTAAAGTTTGCATCAAAAGGGAGAAGGCTGGAGGCAAGGAGACCAGTTAGGAGGCTGTTGTAGAGATCCAGAGAAGCGATGAGGCAAGGCTGAAGCCCACCCAACCATGGATGGCATTTAAAGGTGACCTCTTGGTTTAATACCATAAACATCCATGAACCATTCTGCATAAGTCAATAATTAAGTAAATAGATGAGGGAGATGGGGCATCTATTTCTTACAGTGTAACTCCAATGGATAAATGTGAAATAAATGATATAAATAAATAATCACCATTAAGCAAATACACTATCATAATTGTGACAGACAAGAACAATTGATGGATGCTAAAAGCAGTGGGCAAAAGTATGATGGGAAACAGGATACTTGCATGGTTTCAAAGCATCTCCCCACATGATACTTGCTAATTACAAAGAGAAAACTGTATAGTGACTTACCTGGCAGCCACTATCTTCACCAAGTGATCAAAGATAACATCACCAGTAATAAGACACATTGACATTATGCACCTCCAGAGAGGATATACTGAGAACATCACTTCTATGGGATTCCTGCCAGAAATGCTGAACATCAATCTAATTATGAGAAAACATCAGGCAGACCCAAGGCAGAGGGCATTTTGCAGAATAACTGACCATTACTCCTTAAAAGTGCCAAAGTCATGGGAGACAAACTGAGAGACTGTCACAGATGAGGCTAAGGAGAGACAAGAGTGACAAGCAGTATGAGAGCCTGGTTTGGATCAACCGAAAAGAGAACGTTAAGGAGACAATTGGTGAAATTCAATAAAATCTATAGATTAGATAGTATACAGGAGCAATGTTAGTTTCCTGGTTTCTACGATCATATATGGTTATATAAGAGGTTATAAGATACTGACATTAGGGGACTGGTGAAAGGTATTTGAGAACCCTGTACAACTTTTATAATTTTTCTAAGTGTAAAATCACTTCAAAATGGAAAGTTGAAAACAAATAAACACAATTCCTTTATCTGACCTGTCTTTCTTGGCATTAATGAGAGATCTTAAGTGTGGCAGTATATGAAATCAGACAGTCTTAATTTGATGCCTGAATGTACACTACCCATAAACCTGTCTCAGCACCATCCCACCAGGGTCACACTCATTATTGTGGATGCACTTGTCTTTCTCCAACATTAGAGTGAAGGATTTCTAAAGAACAGGAGCCATATTGTATTTGCCCTGGTACACCTCCCAACGAATGCCTGTTACATGCACCACATATTGTTGGTGCTCAATATGTCTGGTAATTTGCCCAAAGAAAATTTCCCCACAAGGGCATCTTCTTATGGTTAAGTCTGGTCTCATTTGAGAACAGTGAACAATGGAGTCTACATTCACATAGGATGTTCGCTTCAGGGATCCAGGCCCTCCACGTAAAATAATAATATATAATCAAGTTCTTAGGGGTTAAAAAGGATAAGTTCTGAGAGAAAACTCTTCGAGGGTCAATGGAGTTGGATAGAGATTACTCCTGGACCTTGGTTATTTTCCTTCCTGGTGTCAAATGAAATTGATGATCATGATGCCACATCCATGTTTCTCAACCAAGAACAAATTTTCCCTCCCCTCCCTGGGGTGGGGGTGTCATTGGGCAATGTCTGGAGACTGTTTTATTATCACCACTTAAGGAAATGGGGTGGTGCTACTGGCATATAGTGGGTAGGGGCCAGAGATGCTTCTAAACTGCCTACAGTGCACAGGACATTCTCCCATAATGAAGCTTTATCTAGCCAAAATGTCAGTAGTTCCAAGGCTGAAAAACCCTTGTTTATGTTCTTTTTTATTCCAGAGGAGATTGAGAAGGATTTGTGGCCCTCCTAAGAGAAAAATAATGCACAGTGAGGGCAAAACCAAGGCACTGAGTGTCAATACACTTTCTGACTTCAAAGAAGGTGCTCCAAATATTGGAAGCAGGGGCGGGGAGGTGCCATTCCTCTGTAGTTTTCTGTGTAGATGACAGAGATGGTAGACATCAGGGAGGATCCATGGCAAGCTGCAATCACAGAGTTCCATGGAGCACACTCCAGGAAACGAAAACTCCACGTCCTTGAAGACCTATCTTAAGAAGCCAGTGTGAAATAGGGCTCATGTCCATGTCTCCAACTGGGCAAACCATCCACGTCTTTCACCCACTTCTTTGCAATCAGTTTCTGCTCTGCTGGAGAGATTCAGCTACTGGTCTTTATCTGCACAGGCACCTTGACCCCTGACCAGAGAGGCACTTCCACTGTCACCCCTGAATTTGGTATAAACTTGGAAAGTGCTAATAAATCTACTTTTATTTATTTCTAATTTATACTCTGCCACTTCTTTGCAACCAGCACAGTGAGGCCTCCTGGTGGCATAATGTTTGTCCTCTCTGAGGCCTAGAGACAACTTAACAGGCTATTCCAAATCATCTCCATATGAAGAAAAGGTAGTAGGAATCCTTCAGCTAACCAGAAGGAAGACCCCTCTTTCTCTACTCTGACATGATGAGTAATAAATGAGTAATGGCTCCCTATCAAAGCTTGGCAGAGGATTTCTACCAACAATGACTGTACTTGACTACCTATAGCCAAAGACACTGTGCAGACAAGAACAACATGCTGAGGCCTGGGCCGAGCATCTCCATGAACCCAGGACTCTGGCCTCTAGGAGCTGCTGATCTGCCCAGCACAAACAATGCTGACTCCAGTCGGCCTCCCAATGAAACAGCCAGGCCTATCAGCAGCGCTCTAGCTAACTGATAATAAACACTCAGGGCCCTCAGGGTCCCTTCTTTCTCTAGGCAAGTGAGGCAGGTGAGTCTGTGGCCTGAGTTGGAGTGTGACCTCTGGAGCCAGGCCACCTGGGTTTCAATTCCAAATCTACCACTCACTGGTACATCCTTGGGTGAGTAACTTATTCTTGCTAGGCCTTGGTTTCTCACTTGAAAATGGTAATATGGTACCCACCTTGAAAGGTGAATCCATGTAAAGGACTTATTTTAGCAAACAGACCACAGTCAGCACTCAAGATATGAGCTGCTACTCTGTGTTCCCTCTCATCAAGAGGTCTGGCTGGGAGTTTCTGCTCTGCTGGAAAGATTCAGCTACTGGTCTTTATCTGCACAGGCACCTTGACCCCTGACCAGAGAGGCACTTCCACTGTCACCCCTGAATTTGGTATAAACTTGGAAAGTGCTGATAAATCTATTTTTATTTATTTCTAATTTATACTCTGCCAGCTTCCAGAAAGGATGTAAAGCAGCATAGATAAATCTACGTAACCTCTAGTGACAGGAACCAGGGCACGCTCTTCTTCCACATCCGCCATGAAGGTCATCTCACCCCCACCCCTTCCGAGCAGATCAGGAGATGTCCAGAGAGTAGAGGCAGGAGGGAGGGGTGTGGACAGCTGCTGAGTCCCTGCCTCCCTACACTTCCCCACGTGCAGCTATTTCCCTCCTGCCCTACCAGCCTGCAGTTTCCACATGCCTATGGCCACACTATGTCCATGCTGGCCTCTGCCATCCCTGAGTGTTGTAGGGACAAACAAAATCAAGGGCAAGCGGCCCTCGCATAGCCACCAAAAAAATAACAATAAGGAGTGAAATCAAACAGGAATGAAATCAAATCAACGGTAGCTTTGAAGGGAAGGTGTGTGTTTGTTTAATCATGAAAGAGCAACTTAACTATCAAAAGAAGGGGGTAGGTGCCTTGGTGGCTGGTGGCTCATGCTGGCCCCAGCCCCACACTCCTGCCCCTGGCTGCTCCCCAGTGACACCTGCCCCCCGAAATCCAGAGGCAGCCTCAGCTGAGCTGGCTTTTCTTCTTTCCTCTGCCTTCTCAAAGCACCCCCAGCCTGCAAGGGCCTCCCCTTCCAAAGGCCCATCCTGACCGCTCCACTCACTAGCCTCCACCTCTGATGGAATGTCAGTGCCACCCACCGTCTCGGCCTTGCCATGTGCACGTAATCCCCTATTGACCTTCCCCATTTTTCCTCAAGTCCCTCCCCTTCCCACAGATGTCCATCAACAGGTCTACCAGCTCACTGGGGACAGGCTGATGAGGCAGCAAGCAGGGCACACAAGTGGCAGGACGTGCACACAGTCAGATCCTAAAACTTGGAGGCCCTGCTGTCATCCAGCCCCTTAGTGTTTTGATCACACTACCTGAATGCTAAGCCGACTGTTCTTAAGCTGTTGGGCACATAAGAGAAGAGCAGAAGTGCATGGAGGAAACATGCTCTTGGCTAAAATGCAGATTTTCAGGTACCACCCCAGAAAGTCTGTTTTAGTGGGTCCAGGTTGGAATTCAGGAATCTGTATTTTTAATAAGCCTCCCCAGCCATCCTGATGCATGGGATCTCGTACCATGCTTTGAGATACACACCTGAACTCTGCACCTTGCTGAGGTGGAAATAGTCCTGGCATGATCATTCAGTGCAGCCACCCACAGCCCTGGATCTGTTACCAGACAGATGATCTCAGGCAGATGAATGGCCTTTCTGAACCTCAGACTCCTCATCTACAAAATGAGCTGGTAGGTCAAGACTCCACAAATGCTCATAGTGCAAAACCATGACTAGCATTTATTGAGCATCTACTGTGTGCCAGTTGCTGTTCTACATATTTTTCATGTATTTTTCCACTTACTCCTCACAACACACAGATGAGAGAAGTACAATAATGTCTTTATTTCACAGGTGAGGAAACTGAAGAACAGAGTGCTGAGTAGCTTGTCCAAAGTCATACTGCTGGTGATGAGAGCCCTGGGATTTGAATCTAAGCAGTGGAAGCCCAGAGCCAAAGCTTGCCACCATGCTCTGGTCCTAGAAAGGACTCCCGATCCAACTTTGCAGAAGGAATAAAGAGGGCACAGGTAGCCTGGGTGGGTGCCGTGCTGGTCAGCTCATTCCAGAGCTGTAGCCACACTCCAGGGCTGCTCTTGGATCACCCTCTATACCAGTTTAAAAGCAAGTCTCCCCACTGGAGGTCAAAATTAGCCTCCACCCCATACATGGGAGGGGTGACCAATATTTATGCAAAACTGGGGAAGATTTCGAAAGCTGGAGGCAGAGTGTACAGGCACAAGGAGTGCCCAGGCCTCCCTCACTCCAGAAGCTCTTCAAGAGGAGGGCAGGGCTTCTGAGAGGCAGACTGGGAAATTTCCTTGCAATTGGACCGTCAAGTAGAGCTTGTCGGGGCAACAGACCACAACAGGCCTTTGCTGTCTTTCAAGGTACAGAAAGCACAGATCACACCTCAGGCCCTGAAGTGGATGACCAAAAGTTCCCTGGGAGATCCTGAGAGCACCTGCCACACCCACAGGAGCAGGAAAGCCAGGAAAAGCCTTAGGGCCAAGGCCATACTGGAGAGAATGGGGAGGGGAGGGAGGGCTGGTTCTGACCCAGCCTGAGCCCATACGAGCTGGACCCAGGCAGAATCCTGAAAGGGAAGGGAAAGGAAAGGGGACCAATGCTCTTCCCTGCTGTAGCAGTGTTGAAGCGTGCATGGTATCTTCACCTCTGCTCGCATCATCTGTGAAGTCTACACATGCCACCATTCGCTGCCTTCCCAGTCCCACCTGTCACAGAGTACAACTTCAAAGACCTCTTCCTCCACCAAAATTGACCAGACAGCCCTACCCATCCACCCTGCTCCAGGTCCACAGTCCCCTTTCCCACTTGGGTCATCACGCTCTGCCTTTGGGACCCCTCTCACACAACAGGTTTGTGATGGGCACAACTTGTTGGTCAGGACGCCAGGGCTCCTGGGTCTCCTGCCTGAGTTTGAATCTCAGGTCTGCCCTTTACAAGTTGTGAGACTTTGGAAAAGTCACTGAATATCCCTTAGGTCCAATTTCTTCAACTTAGGTTGGGGAGAATAACTATCGACCTCACTGGGTGACTGTGAGAATTGAATGGCGTGCATCATGGCCTTGGCAACAGTGTGTGTTAGGGATTACTATGTACCTTTCAAATACACATACATTTTAGCTTTTGCCTGTATTTCTATGATAGCAGGTGTCTTCATATCTCCCAGCTGCAATAATAACATCATATACTTTCTGTGAGAGACTACTCTGGGTCCCTGAGCTGTCCTTTAGGAGTCTCCAGGCTGGTGTTCCATACTAGCCATCTGGTACCATATGCAAAAAGCCATTTTTGTTAGCACGAGCCTCCCTGTGGTGAGCCTTGGGCAATTTCTGCATTCCTTAGTCTCAGGTTTGGCAAATGACCTGGAAAGTGAGAGGGAAGGTTCTAGGTTCCCTGCAGGGTGCTTCAAGGGCAGCAAAAGAAAACTGGGTGCGAGAGCCAGTGGTCATGCACATGCACAGGTGGGGTGGTCCATGGAAGAGCATTCTGCTTTCTAGTTCAGTTCTTGTGTCTGTCACATAACTAGCAATGTGACCTTGGTCAAATGTCTAACTCTCACATTCTTGATTTCCTCATCTACCAATGGAAGCTAGAATTTCTTCATAGTGCTAATATTGAGAATTGCTTCTAATAAACATTCATGGACTAGTCTTGCCAGACTAGGAAGCTACCAACCCTCTCCTACCCAATGAATCAAAGAGAGAGGGCATGTGACCTAGAAGTCTCCAAGGGATGCAAACCACAGCAAAAAATAAATAAAATAAGCCACATGCCCTTTATTAGTGCTGTCAATGGTCAACATGGAGATTCTCATGAGAACACAAACTTTAGTAATGGTGGAAAATGATACAGATTCAACAGTATTCACAAATTCAATGTTTCTTCATACTTGCTCCCCTGCCCAGCATCATATCATTATGTGAATGGAGGCAAAGTCAAGGCAAAAATCAAGGAAGTGTTAAAAAGTAAATATTCAAAATGGTGGGCAAAACTGTGCTAATGACAAGAGCCATGCTGCTCTCTTAGCCCAGATGGAAAACTCACCATGAGAAAATCTCACTCCACCCACCCACACTCCTCACCACATTGACCCGAGAGAGTGAAAGACAAAGAGAATTATACTAAATTATTTAGAAATATAAGAGGATCGCATGAATAAAATGAAAAGGGTCTTTGTTTTACAATCTATTTAACAGCCAATAGCCTGTCCTGACTCTTCTTCTAGAAAATGGATATTTTAAGTGTGCCTATTTTATAGAGTGGTTGAGAGAATTAATTGAGATAATCCAGTGCTATGGTCTGAATGATCAAGTCCCCTCCAAAATTCATGTTAAAATTTAATCCCCACTGCAACAGTATTAAAAGGTGGGGATTAAGGGACTGAAAAGGTGAATTTGGCCCTTCCATCTCTTCTTCTATGTGAGGACACAGCAAAAGGCACCATTTTGGGAGCAAAGAGCAGCCCTCCCCAGACATGTCATCTGCTGACACCTTGATCTTGGACTTCCTAACCTTTAGAACTATGAGAAATAGGTTTCTATTTTTTTTTTTTTT
>NW_007231777.1:119659-134223 GCF_000164805.1 Carlito syrichta | reverse complement strand
TGGAAGTTAATAATTCACTATGGTGGTTTTGGGTTTAGACATTGAGTGATGTTAATTCAAGATGATGTAGTTGTAACACAATTAAGGGCACGTAAGAAACTGGATTGGGGAACATTAAGCTAGCATAAGATACAAAAAGACAATTTGTGGTTGTTCTTCCTCATGTTCTTCCTTATGTATGAAAGAACATTTGCTTGAGAGTGGGGGGTGTCCTTTGTGCACCTGAACCTGTTCATGTGAAAGGCACATGCTACCTTTGTTTCCTGTGATGATGACTTTGCAGAGTTTGGGGATAAAAGCCCTGGGATAGCATTCAATAAATGGGTTCTGGTCACCTGAGCAGGAGTCCAGTCTTTTTCTTTCTCCCCTCTTTATTTCTCCAGAATAATTGCTGACGCTGCCACACCTTCCAAGGGACCCTCTAAATCTCTCTGCAGGGGCTGGCCCCCTGCACCTTCCATTTTAAAATATTTTTTATTTTAAAGATGTGGGGTACAACTCAGGATTAGGTATACAAGTGGTCATTGTACAGGTAAAGCTTGGGCCACCCTTTGGTCCCCACTTTGCCTGGTTAGAGATCAGATACCCTTATTTATGCTATTCCCTCCACCCTCCCACCCAGCAGTATCCTGCCAATCCCTTTCTTATAGTATTGTGATAAATGTTCAGGGTCTGCTTATGAGTGAGAACATATGGAACTCTATTCTTTGTTTCTGTGATAGTTCATTGCATATGATAAACTCTAAATTCATTCAAGTTTCTGCAATGTCCATATGTTTGTCCTTTTTTATGACTGTGTAATAGTCCATTGTGTATATTAGCATATTTTTTAATCTGGTCCAGTTTTGATGAACTGTACGGTTGGTTCCATGTTTTTGCTATTGTGAATAGTGATGTAATAAACTTGCATTGCAGAAATCTTTTTTGTAGAATGATTTGAGTTCCTCTGGGTACATTCCTAGTAGGGGAATTTCTGGGTCTTATGGAAGGTCAATGTCTAGTTCTTTTAGAAATTGCCACACTGTTTTCCAAAAAGGTTGCACTAGTTTGCATTCCCACCAGAGTGTAGAAGCATTCCTTTTTCTCAACATCCTCGTCAGCATCTGTTGATATTTGCTTTATTAATGATGGCCAGTCTTACTGGGGTTAGGTGGTATCTCAATGTGGTTTTGATGCGCATTTCTTTAATGATTGGTGAGGCTGAGCACTTTTTTATGGTCTGTTGGCTACCTGTATAACTTCTTTTGAGAAGTGTCTATTCATATCTTTTGCCCACTTTTTTTTCCATTATTTTAAAAATGTGGGGTACAATTCAGGGTAATGTATATAAATGTCATTATGCAGTTACCCTTGTTTATGAGGTGTGCCCCTCCCTCCCCTGGCAGTTTCCCTCAACTGCCAATCCTGTCCCCCCTCCCCTGGCAGTTTCCTACTACGGCCAACACCTTTCTTACATACCATGATAACTGTTCAAGGTCCACTTTGAGTGAGAACATATGGTACTCTGTTCTTTATTTCTGTGATAGATCACTGAGTGTGATAGACCCTAAATCCATCCAAGTTGTTGTGAAGTTCATATGTTAGTACTTCTTTATGACTGCATAATATTCCATTGTGTATATAAACCACATTTTTAAAGTCCATTCCAGCTTCAATGGTCAGCATGGTTGGTTCCATATTTTTGCTATTGTGAATAGAGCTGCAGCAAACATATGTATGCAGGTATCTTTTTGGTAGAATGAATTGAGTTTCTCCATATATATTCCCAGTAGGGGGATTGCTGGGTCATATGGAAAGTCAATTTCTAGTTCTTTCAGAAATAGCCATACTGTCTCCCAAAGAAGTTGCACTAGTTTGCATTCCCACCAGCAGTACAGAAGCATTCCTTTTTCTCCACATCCTAACCAGCATCTGTTGTTGTTTGTTTTATTAATGATGGCCATTCATACTGAGTTAGGTGGTATCTCAATATGGTTTTGAATGCATTTCTCTGATGATGAGTGAGGCTGAGCACTTTTTCATGTGTCTGTTGGCTGCCCATATATCTTCTTTTGAGAAGTGTCTATTCATGTCTTCTGCCCACTTTATAATGAGGCTGTTTGTTTTTTCCTTTCTGCACATTTGAATTCCTTGTAGATCCTAGATGTTAGGCCTTTGTCAGATATACAGTTGGTAGATATTTTTTCCCATTCTGTGGGCTATCTCCCCACTCATTAGATGGTTTTTTTTTTCTTTGCAGGAGCTTGTCAGTTTGATGAGGTCCCACTTGTCTATCTTATCTCTTATGGTATGTTTTGCCCACTTTTTAATGGGGCTGTTTTTTGTTTTGTTTTTTTCATTTTGGCATATTTAAATTCTTCGTACAGCCTGGATATTAGACCTTTGTCAGATATACAATTGGCAAGTATTTTTTCCCATTCTGTGGGCTGTCTCCCCACTCATTAGATGTTTATTTATTTATTTTTTTTGCTTTGCAGAAGCTTGTCCGTTTGATGAGGTCCCACTTGTCTATCTTATCTCTTATGATATGTTTTGCCCACTTTTAATGGGGCTCTTTGGGTTTTTTTTCCTTTTGGCATATTTAAGTTCATCGTACAGCCTGGCTATTAGACCTTTGTCAGATATACAGTTGGCAAATATTTTTTCCCATTCTGCGAGCTGTCTCCCCACTTTCTTTATGGTTCCTTTTGCTTTGCAGAAGCTTTTCAGTTTGATGAGGGCCCACTTGTCTATCTTATCCCTCAAGCATGAGCACTTGGTGTTTTGATCAGGAATTGGTTGCCAGTTCCAATTTCCATAAGGGTGTCTTCCACATTTTCTAAGGTTCTTATGGTTTGAGGTTTTATGCTTAGGTCTTCGATCCATTTAGAGTTGATTTTTGTGTGTATGGTGGTAGGCATGGGTCCTGTTTCAATCTTCTGCATGTGGTCAGCCAGTTTTCCCAGTATCATTTACTGAATAGGTTCTCCTCTCCCCGGTGGTGGTGGTTGGAGATTTTGTCGAAGATGAGTTGGTTGAGAAATTGAGGTTGTGCTTAGAGTCGCTATCCTGTTCCATTGGTTCATATACCTATTCTTGTGCCAATAGCAGGCTGTTTTGATTTTGTAGCCTTTATAGTAAAGTTTAAAGTCTGGTAACTCCCATTTTGTGTCTTTTGCTTTGGCTATTCATGGTCATTTATGTTTCCATATGAATTTCTGTGTTGTCATTTCCAGGTCTGAGAAAAACGATGTTGATAATTTAATGGGTATTGTGTTGAATCTGTAGATTGTCTTAGGTAGGATGGACATCTTTACAATGTTGATTCTTCCTGTACATGAGCATAGAGTATTTTCCCATTGTTTGTGTCTTCTTGGATTTCTTTGAACGGTGTTTTGTAGTTTTCATTGTAAAGGTCTTTCACTTCTTTGATTAGGAAGATGCCAAGGTATGTCATTTTTTTTGGTGTGGCTATTGTGAATAGGATTGTGCTTTATGTTTGGTTCTTTGCCTGCTTTCTGTTGGTGCATAAGAATGCAACTGTCTTTTGCACTTTTATTTTGTACCCCGTGACTTTGCTGAAGTCCTTTATCAGTGAAAGCAGGTTTTTGACAGATTCTCTTGGGTTTTTGAGGTATAGGATCATATTTTCAGCAAAGAGGGATAACTTAACTTTCTCTTTTCCTATTTGGATACCCCTAATTTCCTTCTTTCATCTAATTGCTCTAGCTAGGGCTACCAACACAATGCTGAACAAGAGGGGTGAGGGTGGGCAGCCTTGTCTTGTTCTGTTTTTCAGGGGAAATGTTTCCAGTTTCTGTTCATTTAGCAATATGCTGGCTGTGGTTTTCTCATGGATTGCACTTACTATTTTGAGGTATGTTCCATCTATGCCTAGGTGTTTGAGGGTTTTTACCAAGAAGGAATGCTGAATTTTATCAAAAGCTTTTTCTGCATCTAATAATATAATCATGAGGTTCTTGTTTTTACATCTGTTGATGTATTAATTACATTTATAGTCTTGTGGATGTTGAACCAGTCCTGCATCCTGGAGATGAAGCCTACTTGGTCATGGTGAATGATTTTTGAGATGTGTTGTTGGATCTGCTTTGCTAGAATCTTGTTGAGAATTTTTGCATCTTTGCTCATTAGGGATTTTGGCCTGTAGTTCTCTTTTTTTTGTTGGATCTTTGCCTGGTTTGGGTATCAGTATGATGTTAGCTTTGTAAAATGGTTTTGGAAGAATTCTGTCTTTCTCAATTGCCTGAAATACTTTCAATAGGATTGCTATCAGCTCCTCCTTGTACATTTTGGAGAATTCCTCTGGAAAGCCATCTGGTACAGGGCTTTTTTTAATAGGTGATTTTCTTATGATGGAGTCTATTCCTGGGTTGTTATTGAGCTATGTAGTGTCTCAGTGTCTTTTTGTTTCAGCCTTGGGAGCTTGTGTGATGTCAAAAAGTCCTCCATTTCATTTAAGTTGTCAAGCATGTTTCCATACAGGTGTGCATAGCAATCTCTGAGAACCTTTTGTATTTCCTGAGGTCAGTTGTGATTTGATCTTTTGCATTGCTGATTGTGTTTATTTAGGCTTTTTCTCTCTTGTTCTTGGTCATTCTGTCTAGGAGGCCATCAATCTTGTTTGTTCTTTCAAAGAAGTGTTTTTTGTTTTGTTGCCTTTCTTTAATGATTTTTTTTCTTCTGTGTCCTGTATTTGGGTTTTTATTTTGGTGATCTGGATTCCTCTGCTAAAGTGAGGGTTTTGGTGGTCTTGTTTCTCCAGCTCCCTTAGGTGATGTGCTAGGTTGTTAACTTGTGATCTTTCCATTTTCTTGATGTGTGTTTGTAGAGAGATAAATTCCCCTCTTAGAACTGTTTTCATGGCATCCCAAAGATTCTGGTAGGATGTTTCTTCATTTTCATTTGTTTCCAGGAATCTTTTATTTTCTGTATTGACTCAGCCTCATGCTGTTTAGTGGCCATGTCTTTGTGGTTTTGGGGTTTATTTTTATTCCACTGTGGCTGTGGTCTGAGAAGGTGCATGGCAGTATTTCGATATTATGAAATTTGTTTATGCTTGATTTATGGCTGAGGATGTGATCGACCTTAGAGTGCATTCTATGTGGTGATAAGTAGAATGTATATTCTGTGTTTATTGGGTGGCGTGTTCTGTAGGTATCTATTAAATCCATTTGGTTGAGCATCAAGTTGAGTTTCCAGATCTCTTTGTTGATTTTTTTGTCTTGATGATCTATCTAGGGTTGTTAGTGGGGTATTTAAGGCCCCAGCTATAATAGTGTTTGTGTCAATTTTTTTTTTTTTTAGTTTACTTAGTTGTTGCCTTATAAAAGCTGGTGCTCCTGTGTTTGGTGCATATATATTTAGGATGGGTATTTCTTGTAGATGGATTGCATCTTTTATCACTATGTAGTGTGTTTCTATATCTTTTTAACATTTTTGATATCTTAAAGGTTGTTTTGTCTGATAGTCAGATCACAACTTCTACCATCTTTGTGATCCATTCACCTGGAAACTTGTTTTCCATCCTCTAACTTTGAATCTGTGTGCCTCCCTTGTGGTGAGATGAGTTTCCTGATGCAGCAAATTATTGGTTCATGGTTTTGTTGTTTTTTTAAAATCCAGTTTACCATTCTGTGTCTTTTCAGTGGTGTATTTAGTTCATTCACATTCAGGCTGATTATTGAAATGTGATTGTTTATCCCTGTCATGAGGTTTTATAAAGCTTTTTCTTTGTTTTCTTTTAGGTTTTGGGTTGATTTATATGTGTGTTTTCAAGTTTGTAGTCACAGTGTATTCTCTGTTGATTCTGCATTCCGCTGTTCTCTTGGGAAGTGTGTGATCATTCTTTCTTTTCTTTCTTCTGTGCTTAATACCATTTTAAGCATCTCCTGTAGAGTTGGTCTGGAAGCTGCATAGTCTCTTAGGGATTGGATGTCTGGGAAGGATTTTAATTCTCCATCACTGATGAAGCTGAGCTCGGCTGGATAGGAAGCTCTTGTTTGAAATTGTTTACCTTTGAGGACTTTGAATATTGGACTTCAGTCCCTTCTATCTTGCAGTGTTTCTTCCGATAGGTCTGCTGATATTCTTATTGATTTTCTCTGGTGGGTAGCCTGGCCTTTCTCTCTTGCTGCCTTTAGTTTTTTTTTTCTTTTGTGCCTACTTTGTATAGGCAAATTACTATGTGTCTAGGGGTTGGTCCTCATATTTGATGTCTCATGGGATTCTATATATCTCCTGTGTTTGGATGGTCACATCTCTGTTGAAATTGGGAAAGTTTGCTTGGATAACCTCCTGGAATACTTGCTCCATGGCATTATTTCTTTCCCTTTCTTCTTCTGGGATACCAGTTAGGCATAGGTTTGGCCTCTTGACATAATCACATATCTCTTGGAGGCTTTATTCTTTCTTTCTGTGTTTTCTTTCTATGATTTTTAAAGATTAGGTTAATTCCATGTTTTGGTCTTCAAGTTCTGAGGTTCTTCTGCTTGATTAATTCTGCTTTCCATGCTTTTCATCTTATTATTTATTTCCTGGTTGAAATTTTTTATGGTCAAAATCTCTGTTACAAGTTCTTTCAGTGTTGCATTTTGTCTTTCTTTAGTCTTATTCACCTTTTCCATTCATTCCCTAATCCCTGTTGTATTCTGGGGCCAGTCATTTGTGGCTTCCATTGTTTGGGCTCTGAGGTCTAATTTTTCAGGTGTTTTCCCTTTGTAACACACTGAGAATTACCTGTGTTCTTCCACTGATTTTTCCTCATTTGTGACAGCTCTCTTTCCTCTTTAGTTCCATTATTCAGTGGCAGTGGGAGAGGGGCTTTCACTTCTGATACTTGCTCAGCCCTCTATTCTTCCCTGATCAGGGCTCTGAATTTGTTCTATTTTGAAACAGGGCTGTGAGTGGGAAGCTTTGCTGTCTATTGTAGTTTTGAAAGTTGAATAAGGTGGAGGATGGGGAGCACTGATCTCTCTGAAGGTCTTCCTCATCCTTTTCTCCTTTTCTGGCCATACTCTTTGCCCCGTGACTAAATTAGGGTATAGGTTGGGGTGTTTGAGACTCATCACTCATCCTGTCCCTCTGGAGTTTGTGCTTTCAGGTTATTCCCTCTGGGTCATGATCAACCCTGAGAAGTTAATCTGCTGGTCACAGAGATCAGGTTAGGTCTGTAACACTGTGGTGAGCAAACAGAGCACTTTCCTGCCCAGTTTTCAAGATGGTGGCAGGGTGCTTCTTTCATCTTCTCCAGTGGGGCTCTGCCTCTAAGCTCCCTTGAGTGCTCCCTCCACAGCCCTTGCTGCCAGTGTTTGACCAGACACTGCAGTGGTGAGGCAAAGACTGGAGCTAGCAGTCTCTCCCAACAGCTTCTTCCTGGGAAGGGAAAAAATGGCACTTGGCTCCTGCATCCAAGGAAGCACCAGGGACCAAGCAGAGTGGCTGTGGCACCAGTCCCTACTCAGTCAGCCACTCACACACCCACTTACTCACCAACATTTATGCAAAATTTTTCATACACTCACTCATTCACACTGAGACTTACTTAGTCTGGCTGGCTCTGCCACCAACTTCCTGGTAAACCCCCAGAGTGATCCTTTTAAAGCTTAAGTCAGATCATGTCCTTCTTCTGCTTAAAACTCTCCAAAGATTTCCTGTCTTTCTCAGAGTAGAAGCCTATACAGCCTTAAGTGATCTATCTGCCTACTCCCCAATAGTTTTTTACCTCTCTTCTGTCACTATTCTCCTTATTCATGTGCTCCAGTCATACTGACTTTCTTGCTTTTCCTTAAATACATGCCTAGCACTCTGCCACTTCTGGCCTTTTGCACTAGAATAATTTTTCCCTAATACTTCCAAGTCTCACCCATTATTTTATTCATTCATTTGTTAATTGTAATCTTATCAGAGAGTCACTTCCCTGACTACTTTTTATCAAATAATGATTTTCTATCTCACTAATCCTTGTTATTTTTCCTCCAATGTATTATAAAACTACTTGACATGCTATTTTTGTTGTTGTTGCTTTTGTTGTTAGAGGGGAATCCCTATCCTGTATTGCTGAGCATGGAGAAAGAACCTTCTGGAATACTTTGACAATTGGGAGGTAGGATACTGGCAGAAATAAGGATTGGGCAGGGGTACTGAGGAAGGAGATTGTGGTTTGTGGAAAAGAACTTTCTCTCTGTGGGAAGAACCAGTGCTGGTGTACAGTCAGCTTTCATGACCCCCACATTTTCTTACTAATCCTAGAAGGGGATTGTGGAAAGGTAGGGAATAATTGTAGGCTTGTATTATTTGTACAAGAGATACTCGAGGTGAAAACTTCAATCATTTTTAGCATCAGTTACCTCCAGTCTTTGCCATGTTTATTTATATCAATGCTTCAACCACAGGATTTCCTGTACCAGAGTAAGTATTCCAGTTCTCAGACAAATCCCTGTTTAAGATGTCTCTTCACACAACTATCCACTTTCCTTATCATCTTTTAAGGCAATGATTTTGATGGAGAGTAGTGAATTGTAAATGCCATAAGACATCATGAGTCCAGTAGCTGGCACCAGGCCTACCATGGCTCACCTCCAAATCCCTGGCTTCCGTAAAGCTACATGTCTGGTTCTAGGCTTATAAAAGCAACACTCTGGCAGAGACCAATTTGAAAATTTGCACCCAGACCAATTTCAGGGATTTGAGAAACCACAGAAATAGCCTTTTCTTTTTATTTCTAAAAGCAGAAAAAATTAGGGTATTTTTAAACATAAAGAGATTTCTAATTAAGTGACTCCTTAACTGTGCCCTATAACTCCTGCCAGGGCCAATATTAATGGTTACAATCCCCAGATAGGATCATAAAGTAGGATAAATTTGTTTTGGGTTTCTTTCCTCTCTGAGATCTCTTTTCCCTGCCTTCCCATCTCCAAGGAAGGAACAGAAATCTTGTGCTCTATTCTTTTTATTTGTCATTCCCTTACCAAGTCAATAGCTGCTCTCAAAAACAATTTACTGTCAATCACTTACTTCTCATTTTTAAGGTTGCTTGCTTTGTTTTGCTTCTGTGAAATATGTTTTAGCTCTGCAGCTGTGTGAGTTTCACCCTGAGTTATCAGGAGTATGGAAGTAGAAAGTGGGGGGTGGGAGGGAAACTTAGTCCAGGTCCTGGGAAAAGCAAGACACAAAGGACAAAATTTTGTCAGTGAAACAAAACCAGGACAGGAGTTGTGCAGGAGGCAGTCATTTGAGGAAGTGGCATACACAAAACTGATTCAAGATCAAACAATGAATCCAAGATCAAAGTGTATAGAGGTCGGGAAGGATCCAAGATGGCCACAGTGGAGCAGCAGACCAGTGCCTCTCTCACCAAGCAAGGCAGAAAGTAGAGACCTAACCATTGATAGAGAAAGACTTCCAAGCACTTTTGAGTAGATGAAGCACCTTGCACCCAACAGAGTTCCCTTTGAACACATAGAGACCAGAAAACAATAGCAGACATGGGGATCCAGGTGTTCCATTCCCTGCCATGCACCTGGGTGACACAGGAGCTGAAGCCCTGCCTGGTGAAGGAGAGTGGGTGAGTGATTCTAATATGCTTTGGATCAGTTCACCTCTTCCAGCCATGCATGAGTTGTTGGTCCCACATGGGAGGACTTATTGTCAGGGCACAGCAGCATGCAACCAGAGCCTAGTGGTACAGGGAGCAAAACCTAACCCAGGTCAGTCACACTGAACATGGCTTCAACCCACAGAGCTCAGTGGCTGGTTCCCAGTCAGGGAAAGCCCACCTGCAGAGTGAACCTGGTTGGTACCTGCTACTAGCAACAAGTAGCCGTCTTCCCAGCCAGATCAGAAAGAATCACCTCCAAGACCTGTGAGCCTGCAGGGTGGAACAACACGCTCCCATTCCCCTAGCAGATAACTCACTTTTTCAAGAGCAAAATGTGGATTTGAACAGGGAGGGAGTGGCACGAAAGACATCTGAATGCTTTCTTGGTGGGAAGGCATCTGGACTGCAAACTGCAGATAGCAGATGGGGGTGAGGGGGAGCATCCCCCTATTTGCTATCTGTAGAGTGCTAGCAGCAGGGGTTGAAAACCAGCCCAACTATATTAACAGTGGTAGAGAAAATTCGACAGGAGAGAAATCTGCTATAGGGTGGAGCAAGAAGTAGAAGTGAATGGTCCTCCCTCTCTCACTGTGTGATCTATATTGAACTACAAAAAGGGTCCTAGAACAGAGGATCATTGACTAGCTTCAGAGCAACAAAATTAAAAAGGAATTACAGAAAGGGAAGAAAAAACTGTCACAAATGAGGAAAAATCAATGAAAAAACATGGGAATCCACAGAGTACTAAAGAGAGTACACCCAAAAAAGCAGCTATCAAAGTGCAAACAATGGAAACTCCCCAGAACGACCTTCTCCAGAAGATAGTGACAGAAATTAGAGATTGGATGGTCAAAATGAACAGAGAGTACCAAGAGAATCTAAAAGTGAAACTCATCAAAGTAGTACAGGAAATAAAAGCAGAGCTGGCTGATTTCAGAAAAGCCTATTCTGAAATAATAGAAATGAAGAACTTCATCCTGGAAGTCAAAAGCACATTAACAAGCATATGAATCAGAATCAACCAAGCAGAGGAAAGAATCTCAGAGTTTGAAGATCAAAATATGGAATTAACCCAGACTGTCAAAAACATAAGGAAAAAAGCTCAAAAAGAAGAGCAAAGTCTCTGAGAGATGGAAGACCATGTTAGAAAGCCAAATCTATGCCTGATTGGTATCCCTGAAGCAGAAAGAGAAATCAAGAACACCATGGAACAAACATTTCATGAGGTTGTCCAAGAAAACTTCCCACATCTCTCTACAGAGGTGACCATTCAAGCACAAGAGATTCAGGGACCCCTCACAAGGTATAACATTAAAAGAACATCTTCTAGACATGTAATAAATCTGCCTCCACAAAATGAGCATGAAAGAAAAAGTCCTAAAGGCAGCAAGAGAGAAACACCAGACTACCTAACAGGGAAGACCCATCAGAATTGCTCCAGTCTTATCTGTAGAAACACTGCAAGCCAGAAAGGACTGGAGTTCAATTTTTAACATTTTTAAAGCAATTCTAGCCAGGAATTTCCTATCCCACCAAGCTAAGTTTCATCAGTGATAGAGAATTAAAATCCTGCTCAAGCATTCAATCTCTAAGAGAATATGCTACCTCCAGACCAGTCCTTCAGGAGACACTTAAGGAAGTGTTGAATACAGAAAAGAAAAAGAGCAGTCATACTCATCTGTACAGACAAGCATAGAGCTAACAGAGCATACAGAGCACTCACAAAAATGAAAATACACACATATATAAATACAAAAGTAAAAAAGAAACAAAGCAACCCTCTAAAAGCCCTATGGCAGGAGTAAACTTTCACATTTCAATAATTGATCTGAATGTGGATGGACTAAATGCACCACTGAAGAGACACAGAGTGGCAAACTGGATTAAAAAAGCATAATCCAACAGTCTGCTGCATTCAGGAAACTCATCTCACTGCAAAGGATGCACAAAGGCTCAAAGTTGGTGTCTAGAAAATAGTCTCTCAGGCAAATGGAAAACAAAAGAGAGCAGATGTAGCTATTCTGATATCAGACAAATCAGACTTCAAATCATCAAAAATTAAAAAGGACCTGGAAGGACACTACATAATGATAAAAGACTCAACCCACTATGAAGAAATATCCATCTTAAACAGTATACACCCAACACAGGAGCACCAACTTTTATAAAACATCTACTAAGTAAACTAAGAGAGGACACTGTCTTTCACACAAACATAGTTAGAGATCTAAATACCTTATTAACAGCTTTAGATAATCACTGAGGCAAAAAACCAACAGGGAGATTTGGAGCCTTAACTTGACATTCCATCAGATGGATTTAATAGGTATCTACAGAATACATCACCCAATATATATATCTTGGACCTAAATCAAAAGTGAACAAATTTCAAAAGACCAAAATGATATTATGCATTTGCTCAGTGGAATAAAAATAAATATCATCCCCAACAAGATCCCCTCAAAAGACACCAAGACATAGATACTAAACAACATGCTAATGAATGACTTCTGGGTCAACATGGAAATCAAGATAAAAATAAAAAGATTCCTGAAAACAAAGACACATCTAATCAGAACCTCTGGGATGCCATGAAATCAATGTTAAGAGGAAAATTCATAGTAATGCATGCATACATCAAGAAAACAGAAAGATCATAAGTAACTAACCTAGTATCACACCTAAAAGAGTTGGAAAGACAAAATCTCTAAATCCTAACTTCAGTAGAATAATCCAGATCATCATGATAAAATCACAATAGCAGAACATAGAAGACAAAAATATCACAGAAAAGATCAACAAGATAAAAAAACTGGTTCTTTGAAAGGATAAATAAGAACGACAGACTGTTGACCAGATTGACTAAAGAGAAAAAGAGAAAGAAAATCCAAATAAACACAATTAGAAATGCAAAAAGCAAAGCCACAACTGACCCTGAAGAAATGGAAAAGATTATCAGAGATTACTATGAAAAGTTGTTAGCAAATAAATCAGAAAATGTAAAAAAAATGAAGGGCTTTCTGACATCAGACAACCTTCCAATGTTGAAACATGGAGAAATTGAAACTCTAAACAGAACAATAGCAATACAGAAAATTGACTAAGTCATAAAAAAATTTCCCTGCCAAAAAAAGCCCTAGACCAGATTGCTTCCCAGCTGAATTATACATGACATATATACATACATGACATATATACATACAATAAAGAACCGATACCATTCTTACAGTAAGTATTCTAAGCAATCAAGATGATGGAATTAGGAGAGGTTGGGAAGATGTGAGTCTTGGTGTGAGTGAGTGAATGTGGAAAATTTTGTGTATGTGCTGGTGAGTGAGTGGGTGTGTGAGTGGCTGAGTGAGTGAGGGCTAGGGTCCTCCTGATGCAGCATCTGGTGCCGCAGTTACTGGGCTTGGACCCTAGTGATCCTGGGATGCAGAAACTGACTTTCATTTTATTGAAAATCAATAAAACCCTTCCTGGGAAGAAAATGCTGGGAGAAACTGACTAAGTGGTGGCTCGTGAGCAAGTGGCCAGGACCCTTGTGCAACAGCTGTTGTTGCAGCTTCTCTGTTTGGTCCCTGGCTCTTCCCAGGTCATACAAGCTGAGCACCAATTTTTTTTTAAACAGACAAAAGTTTTCCTGTGAAGAAGTGGTGGGGAGAGACTACCACCCCAGGCTCTGCCTCACCACTGCAGCAGGAGAGACTGTTGGCTCCCAACTTTGCCTCACCACTTCAACACCTAGCTGGGCACTGGCAGCAGGAGCTGCAGAGGGAGTTCAGAGGCAGAGTCCCACTGAAGAGGACAAGGGGGATGCCCCATCACCATCTTGAAGGTGGGGCAAGAGAGTGCTCCGACTGGCTCACCACAGAGCAATGAACCTAGTCTCTGTGACTGGCAGATCAACTACTCAGAGACTGATCGTGATCCAAAAGGAATATCCTGAAAGCACAGACTTCAGAGGGACCTGACGAGTGCTGAGTCCCAGGCATCCCACCTCCTACCCTGATCCAGCCATGGGACAAAGGGTGGCCAGAAAAGGAAGAGGAAGAACTCCAAAGAGTTCAGTGGTGAGTCCAGGACTGACCCAAACCCCCTCCTCCCCAGCAATTCTCTGAACATCAGACCCACACAACTGGGCCATAACTGAGAGGGACAAAACCAGATGGAACCTGGACAAAAGTCACAATAGGAGAACTCCATCCCAGTATAGGCCCAGTGAGTACATACCTGGGGAAAAGACAATCCTTCACCTCCCTATCAGAGGAAATCTCCCTGACCATATGAGAGTGGGAGAGGAAGACTGCAGCCCTACCCACTTCCACTGCCCCTCCTCCTTCCCTGGGGAAAGAGTGAAAGAGGTAGAAGCTCTGCAGGAGAGACCCAATTAAAGGAAAAATTACAGAGTCTTCCACAAAAGGGCAGGTTTTTACTTTTTTAATTTAAAAATATTTTTGGCCTGTTTGTTTGTTAGTTCATCTATTTTTAAAATATTTTTTCCTTGTGCATGAATGTGTATGTGAGGGGTTGATCTGAGTCCCCCAATTTTTTTCTTTTCTTTTTCTGTTTCTTTCTTCTTTGGTTTATTGTTTTCTGTTTATGTGTGTATGTGAATGATTGAGTGTTCATCTTTCAATTTTGTTGTTGTTGGTTTATTTTTGCTCTTTTGTTCTTCCTTATTTTTATTTTTTATAGTTTAAGGTGTGTTAATATATGGGTGAGGTTCAATTAGAATTCCTTTTATTTTTTATTTTTTTGGTCTTTCTGATTTTCTTCTCCATTCACTTTGTGCTAGATGTGTAGGTGTGTTCGGTTTTCTTGAGGTTTTTTTTTGGTGGTGTTCTTGGGGGGTTTTTTGGTGTTGTTTGTTTTGCTTTGTTGTTATTCCCACTTGTTTTGGGGAGTGTGTGTATGTCTGTGTGTGTGTGTGTGTGTTTGTGTGTGCGCGTGTGCATGTGTGTGTGTG
>NW_007231777.1:79876-119639 GCF_000164805.1 Carlito syrichta | reverse complement strand
CTTTGCATTGTCATATAGAGTGGTGGTGGGGAGTGAGTCTCAGGGAACACATACCACAATCAGTGAACACTGTAATTTGCAAGTAGTTTCTGAATCCTAAGCTCCCCATCTCCTACTTTATTCAACTTTCAAAAACTGCAAGAGACAGCAAAGCTTCCCACCCACAGTCCTATTTCAAAGTAGAACAAATCTAGAGGCTGGATCAGGGAAGAGTAGAAGGCAGAGCAAACATCAGAAAAAAAAAAGCCTCTCCCACTGACACTGAATAATAGAACTAACAAGAAAAACAAGAGATCTGTCACAAATGAGGAAAAACCAAAGGAAGACCACAGGCAATTTCAAGTGTAACAAAGAGAAAACTACTGAAAAACCAGACCTTGGAGCCCAAACAATGGAAGTCACTGATGACTGGCCCCAGAATACGACAGGGATAAGTGAGTGGATGGAAAGAGTGAATAAGATTCAAGAAAGACAAGATGCAACACTGAAATAACTTGTAACAGAGATTTTGACAATAAAAAATTTCATCCAAGAAATAAGTAACAAGATAACAAGCATGGAAAGCAGAATTAATCTAACTGAAGAAAGAATCTGGGAACTTGAAGACCAGAACATGGAATTAACCCGATGTGTAAAAACATAGAAAGAGGACTCAGAAAGAAAGAAGAAATACTATAAGAGATGTGTGATTATATCAAGGGGCTGAGCCTATACTTGATGGTATCCCAGAAGAAGAAAGGGAAATGGAGAACAACTTAGAGCAAGTATTCCAGGAGATAATCCAAGTAAACTTTCCCCATCTCACCAGAGATGTGACCAGCCAAGCACAAGAGATAAGAGAACCCCCAAAAGACATCAAATGAGAGGACCAGCCCCTAGACACATAGTAATTCACCTACACAAAGTAGGCACAAAAGAAAAATTCCTAAAGGCAGCAAGAGAGAAAGGTCAGACTATCTTCTGGGGAAAACCAATCAGAATAGCAACAGACTTATCGGCAGAAACACTAGAGCAAGAAGAGACTGAAGTCCAATATTCAAAGTCCTCAAAGATAAACAATTTCAACCAAGCACTTCCAATCCAGCCAAGCTCAGCTTCTTTGGTGATGGAGAATTAAAATTCTTCCCAGATGCCCAGTCCCTAAGAGATTATGCAGCTTCCAGACCAGCTCTATGGGAGACACTTAAAAAGGTGCTAAGCACAGAAGAAATTTTAAAAAAAGAATGATCACACACTTCCCAAGAGAACAGGAGAACATGGAATTAACAGAGAAAATAGTGCAACAAGAAACTTGAAAACACACACATACATCAACCCCAAAAACAAAAGAAAATAAGCAAACAAAGAGAAAACTTCATAAGAACCTTATGACAGGGATAAACAATCACATTTCAATAATCGACCTGAATGTGAACAGACTAAATGCACCACTGAAAAGACACAGAATGGCAAACTGGATAACAAACCATGACCCAATAATTTGCTGCATCCAGGAGACTCATCTCACTTCAAGGAAGGCACACAGACTCAAAGTTAAAGGATGGAAAATGAGTTTCCAGGCAAATGGATCACAAAGGTAGGAGTCATGATCTTAATATCAGACAAAACAGCTTTTAAACTATCAAAAATTTTAAAAGATAAAAAAGGACACTACATAATGATAGAAGTTTCAATCCATCAACAAGAAATATCCATTCTAAACATATATGTACCCAACACAGGAGCACCAGCATATATAAAGCAACTACTAAGTAAACTAAAAAAAGATTCTGACTCTAACACTATTAGGGCAAGGGATTTGAATACCCCATTAACAGCCCTAGGTAGATCATCCAGGCAAAAAATCAACAAGGAGATCCAGAACCTAAACTTGACAATCAACAAAATGAACTTAATAGATACCTACAGATTATTCCACCCAACAGTCACAGAATATACATTCTACTCATCACCACACAGAACGTACTCCAAGACCAATCACACCCTTGGACATAAATCAAGCATAAACAAATTCCATAAGGTTGAAATATTGCCATGTACCTTCTCAGACCACAGTGGAATAAAAATAAATATCAACACCAACTTCCCCAGGTTGAAACAAGAGGACAAAGACAGGGACACTAAACAGCATGATATTGAACAACTACTGGGTCAACACTGAAATCAAAGCAGAAATTAAAAGATTTCTGGAAACAAATGAAAATGAAGAACCATCTTACCAAAACCTCTGAGATGCCATGAAATCAGTTCTAAGAGGAGAATTTATATCTCTGCGAGCACACTTCAAGAAAATGGAAAGATCACAGTTGAGAGCCTAACAAATCACCTAAGGGAGCTGGAAAGAGAAGATCTCAAAACCCCACCTTTAGAGGAAGAATCCAAATCACTAAAATAAGAACCCAAATACGGGACATAGAGGATAAAAATATCATAAAACACATCAACAAAAAAACTGGTTCTTTGAAATAATTAACAAGATTGATGAATCCCTGGCCAGAATTGCCAAGAAAAAGAGAGAAAAGCCCAAATAAACACAATCAGAAATATAAAAGATCAAATCACAGCTGACCTGGAAGAAATACAAAAGATTATCAAAGATTACTATGCACACTTATATGGAAACAAACTTGATAACCTAAATGAAATGGAGAACTTTCTGACATCACACAATTTCCTGGGTTGAAACAAGAAGACATTAAGGCACTAAATAGACCAATAACAATCCAGGAAATTGACTCTAACACAAAAATTACCCACCAAAAAAAAAGTCCTAGACTGAATGGCTTTCCAGCAGAATTCTACAAGACATACAAGGAGGAAATGATGACAATTCTATTGAAAGTATTCCAGGCAGTTGAGGAAGATGGAATTCTCCCAAATCATTTTACAAAGCTAACATCACACTGATATCCAAACCCGGGTAAAGATCCAACAAAAAAGAGAACTACAGGCCAAGATCCCTTATGAACATAGATGCACAAATCCTCAATAAGATTCTAGCAAATCAGATCCAAAAACACATCTCAATAATCATCCACCATGACCAAGTAGTCTTCATTCCCAGGATGCAGGACTGGTTCAACATCTGCAAGACCATAAATGTAATTAAATACATCAATAGATGTAAACACAAGAACCACAGGATTATATCATTAAATGCAGAAAAAACTTTTGATAAAATCCAGCATCCCTTCTTGATAAAAACACTCAAATACCTAGGTATAGAAGGAACAGACCTAAAATAGTAAGTGCCATCTATGATAAACCCACAGCTAACACATTGCTAAAAGGACAGAAACTGGAAACATTTCCCCTGAAAACTGGAACAAGACAAGGCTGCCCACTCTCAACCCTCTTGTTCAACATTGTGTTGGAAGTCCTAGCTTGGGCAATTAGACAAGAGAAGGAATTCAGGGGTACCCAAATAGGAAAACAGGAAGTCAAGTTATCCCTCTTTGCTGATGATGTGATCCTATCCCTTGAAAATCCAAGAGAATCTGTCAAAAACCTGCTTGCACTGATAAAGGACTTTGGCAAAGTCTAAGGATACAAACTAAATGTGCAAAAGACAGTTGCATTCCTATATACCAACAACAAGCAGGCAGAGACCCAAATAAAAAGCACAATCCCATTCACAATAGCCACAATAATTAAAATACCTCGGCATCTTCCTAACCAGAGAAGTGAAAGACCTTTATGATGAAAACTATAAACCACTGCTCAAAGAACTCCAAGAAGACACAAACAAATGGGAAAATATTCCATAATCATGGATAGGAAGATTCAACTTTGTTAAGATATTCATCGTACTAAAGGCAATCTACAGATTCAACACAAATACCCATTCAATTACCAACATCATTCTTCTCAGACCTGGAAATGACAATACAGAAATTCATACAGAAAAATAAATGACCACAAAAAGTCAAAATAATCATGAGCATAAGAAATAAAGCAGGAGGTATCACACTTCCAGACTTCAGACTTTACTATAAAGCTACCGTAATCAAAACAGCATGGTATTGGTACAAGAACAGGGATATAGACCGATGGAACAAGATCAAGATTCCAGAAGCAAAGTCTCAATTTTTCAACCAACTCATCTTTGACAAAGACTCCAACAACAACCACTGGGGAGAAATGAACCTATTCAGTAAATGGTGCTGGGAAAACTGGTTTACCACATGCAGAAGATTGAAACAGGACTCCTACCTATCATCATACATAGAAATTAACTCTAAATGAATCAAAGACCTAAATGTAAAATCTCAAACTACAAGAATCTTAGGAAACGCAGGAGATACCCTTATGGAAATTGGAACTGGCAACCAATTCCTGATCAGAACCCTAAGTGCCAATACCATAAGAAATAAGATAGCCAAGTGGGATCTTATCAAACTGAAGAGCTTCTGCAAAGCAAAAGAAACCATCAAGAGAGCAGGGAGATAGCCCTCAGACTGGGAAAAAATATTTGCCAACTGTATATCTGACAATGGCCTAACATTTAGGATCTACAAGGAACTCAAACATGCCAAAAAGGAAAACGAAACAAAACGAAGCAAAAAACAGCCCCATTAAAAAGTGGGCAAAAGACATGAATAGACACTTAAAATGAGATCTACCGGCAGCCAATAGACACATGAAAAATCGCTCAGTCTCACTAATTATCAGAGAATTGCAAATCAAAACCACATTGAGATACCACCTAATCCCAGTAAGAATGGCCATCATTAATAAAACAAACAACAGATACAGGCGATGATGCAGAGAAAAAGGATCGCTTCTGCACTGATAGTGGGAGTACAAGTTAGTGCAACCTCTTTGAAGACAGTGTGATGATTTCTGAAAGAGCTAGAAATTGACCTTCCGTATGACCCATCAATTCCCCTATTGGGAATATACCTGGAGGAACTCAAATCATTCTACAAGAAAGATACCTGCACACATATGTTTGTTGCAGCTCTGTTCACAATAGCAAAAACATGGAAACAACCATGCTGCCCATTGAAGCTGAAATGGATAAAAAAATGTGGTACATATACACATGGAATTTATGCAGTCATAATATGGACTTTTGCAGTAACTTGGATGGATTTAGAGTCAGTCATACTCAGTGATCTATCACAGAAACAAAGAACAGAGTACCATATGTTCTCACTCATAACAGATCTTGAACAATTATCATAATACATAAGAAAGGGATTGGCAGTGGTGGGAAACTGCCAGGGGAGGGAGGTTGGGATTGGCAGTTGAGGAAACCTTCTAGGGGAGGGAGGGGCACACCTCATCAACAAGGGTACCTGCATGATCAATGTTTGTATACCCAAGCCTGAATTATACCCCACATCTTTAAAATAAAAGCAAAAGAATGATGGAATTCTCTCCCACACATTTTATAAAGGAATTATTCTGATACCCAAACCTGGCAAAGATCCAACAAGGAAAGAGAATTATGGGCCAATCTCCTTTTTGAACATAGATGCAAATATTCTCAACAAGATTCTAGCAAATTGGATCCAACAACACATCTCAAGGTTCATCTACCATTACCAGGTGGGCTTCATTCCTGGGATGCAGGGCTAATTCCATATTTGCTAGACCATAAGTGTAGTTCAGCACATTAACAGATATAAAACCAAGAACCACATGATTATATCATTAGATGCAGAAAAATTATTTGACAGAATCCAGCATCCCTTCTAGATTTAAAAAAAAAAAAAAAAGCTGTGAGAAACTAGGCATAGAAGGAACATTGCTCAAAATAGTGAGAGCCATTTATGATAAAGTCACAGCCAACATTTTGTCAATGGGCAGGAGCTGAAAACATTCCCCTAAGAATGAAAATAAGACAAGGATGCCCTCTGTTACCCCTCTTGTTAAACATATTGCTGGAAGTCTTAGCCAGGGCAATCAGACAAAAGATGGAAATCGGGGTATCCAAATAGAAAAAGAGGAAGCTAAGATATCCCTCTTTATGGGTAATATTATTCTATGCTTTGAAAACTCTACGTAGTCTGTCAAAAGCATCCTCACACTGATAAATGACTTTGGTAACGTCTCAAGTTACAAATCAACGTGGAAAAGGCAGTTATATTTCTATACACCAGCAACAAGCAGGTGGAGAACCAAATGAAAAGTGCAATCCCATTCATTATAGCCACACACACAAAAAAGAAATACCTTGGCATCCACCTAACTAGACAAGTGAAAGACCTTTACAATGAGAACTGCAAAACGCTGCTCAAAGAAATCAAGAATGGCACAATCAAATGGAAAAACATTCCATGCTCAAGGATTAGAAGAATCAATATTGTCAAGATGTCCATCCTACCTATGGCAATCTACAGATTCAGTGCTCAACCCATCAAATTACCAGCATCATTTTTCTTAGACCTGGAAATGATAATACATAAATTCATATGGAAACAACAATGCACAAATAGCCAAAACAATCCTCAACAAAAGGAACAAAGTGGTGGGAGGTATCACACTTCCAGGCTTTAAACTTTATTACAAGGCTACAGTAACCAAAACAGACTGGAATTGGTACAGGAATAGGCACACAGAACAATGGAACAAGACCAGAGAATCCAGAAGCAAAACCATGATTTTTCAACTAACTTACCACCAACTAAGCCACCAAGAGCAATCAGAGAATGGAGACCATATTTAGCAAATGGTGCTGGGAAAACTGACTGACCACATGCAGAATAATGAAACTGGACTCCTACCTATCACCATATACAAAAATTAACTCAAAATGGATCAAAGGCCTAAATGTAAAACCTCAAACTGTATGAATTGCAGCAGAAAATGTAGGAAACACTCTTATGCACATCAGAGTAGGCAATGAACACTTGACCATGTCTCCAAAAGAGAATGTCATAAAAGATAAGATAGACAAATGGGACCTCATCAAACTGAAAAGTTTTTGTATAGCAAAAGAAACCATCAAGAGAGCAAAGAGGTAACCCACAGAGTGGAAAAAAATTTTTTTTGAATTATGCATTTGACAATGGCCTAACATCCAAGATCTACAAGAAACTCAAACAAAGTGAAAGGGAAAAACATTAAAAAGTGGGCAAAGGACATGAACAGACACTTTAAAAATGACATACAAGCAGCCAACAAACACATGAAAAAAATGCTCAGCCTCACTAATCATCAGAGAAATGCATACAAACAAACAAAAAACTACAATGAGATAACACCTAACTCTGTTAAAGATAGTTGTCAATAATCATTTAAAAAACAACAGATGCTGGAGCGGGTATGGAGAAAAGGGAATACTTCCACATTGTTGGTGGGAGTGTAAACTAGTTCAACCACTATGGAAGTAGTGTGGTACTTCCTAAAAAAACTAAAAATTGACCTTCCATACAATCCAGCAATCCCTCTCCTAGGAATATACCCAGAGGAACTAAATCATTCTATTAAAAAAGATACCTGCATATGTATGTTTATTTCTGCACTATTCACAATAGCAAAACATAGAACCAACACTACTGCCCTTCAAAAGTGGTCTGGATTAAGAAAATGTGGTACATATACATGATGGAGTATTATACAGCCATAATAAAGCATAAAATCATAGACTTCACAGCAATTTGGATGGAGCTGGAGACCATCATACTAAGTTAACTATCACAGAATCAAAGAACTGAATAACACAAGTTCTCACTATTAAGTGGGCCCTGAATATTAGTCACATTAGCACAAGGGAGTGATGCAGTTGCTGGACACTGCCAGGGAAGGGAGGGAAGGGAGGAGAACAGGGGGCTGGTGACAACACAACAGGTAACTGGTCCACTACCGGAGAGCAAGGACCGGTTAGAAGCCCAAAGTTTATCTGCATGAAGTCTATTTATGTAGTTAATCCTTACTTGTACCTCACATGTTTATAATAAAATAAAATAAATCAAAGTGCATAGAGGATTGAAAATATTATGTTTTCAAGTAAGACATAAGAAATAGGGCATGTATGAAGTTTGTCTGGATAGATTCCCAGCCTTGCAGGGGTGGGGTTTTGGGAAAGTGAGGAGGGGGGTTGGGCATGATTCTCTTTGAGAAACTAAAGACTCCCAGCAACATAGCTTCATTACTGTCATTCTATTAGAGAAAACTAAGTTTCCAAGCACTTTCTCTGTCATAGGCACTGTGCTAAGAGCTTTGCTTATATTATCTCATCGAGTTCTTGCAACATCCTTATAATGTAAATATTATGTTTATCTCCATCACTTGTTCAAGCTTACAGAGTAATAGGTGTTGAGTCCAGGCTCTGAATCTTATCTTGACTGATTTTAGAGACAACACCCACTCAAACAGCCATATGGTCTCCATATGGTAGAAAGTTGGATTAACACACAGCTTGCATTTGATATATAGCAACACTCCCCAGTGTCTAAGTAAATGGAATGAGACCTCCTCAAAACTTTCCCTCATGTAATGCTGTTTCCTGAGACTTCCAATGCCCCTTATGATTCTCCGGGTTCTATGATGATAACTTATCTGTTTCTAGGTTTCATAATTTAATGAATTAGCCATGGTCTGCAGGATCTGGTCTCTGAAATATTGCCTCCGGATGTATCTAATATTACTTTTAATCTAATCCAGATGTGCCTAATGGAGACAGCCTTAAATGGATACTATCATAAAGAAAACTATTACAAAGGTATGGGTGATGATAATTATATTATAAATTTTATCATAACCTAATAATATGCCAGGATGACAAAAATTCTTTACTAAGATTCCTGATTCCCTAGTAACTGTGGCCCGGAGGACACATTGCCCAGATCTCTCAAGGGAGTTCTCTTAATAATTGGACTATGTTGCCTAACTCTGTTTCTAATTCCCTAAGATCTATTCTGGAATAAATAGATACTGAAGTGATACTTGCCTTGAGTCCCTTATCCCAGGGACTTGTGCACTATCACACCATTTGGTGGCATTCATTAATGCAACACAGAATCACTGAACATCTACTCTGAGCCATGTCTCAAGACTCAATAGTGAACAGAACAAACATTGTCCCTTGGGAAGCTTATAGTCCAAAGTGGGAGCCACATGGTAGTATAATCAGATATTATCCATGAAAGAGTCCCATACCACCTTACAACAAGCTGGATTTTCCAGATGTATTTTTAACCTTAATGAAAATACTATAGGGTATTTTCATGCTCTTGGGTCTTAGATGAAGACAGTTCTTGAAAGACTTGAGCTTCCTGACCATAATATATTGCACTTCAATATGGGGTAAATTTATTCCTACTTCTGTGTATTCTTGCTAGTATACAACTTGCCTTTTCTAGAAATTTTTTCCTTTTACTTTCTTTATCTAATTCTTGCCTTCCTTCAAATTACAGCTTAGGTGCCCTTCTTCTCTGAAACTCTCCCTGGTACAAAAGAGTTCTTCACCTAAACTCCTAAGACATTCATTATCTGAGCCACTTGTTGCCATGACTTCTTGAATTACTGATCTCCTCTTATAACTACCTTCCAGGTGTTTTGGACATTTTAATATTTGTATTCTGTTGTTTATAAAAGTGCTTGGCACACTATAGCTACCAAGAAAGTGTTTCTTAATGATAAAAACACGTATTTCTCTGGGAACTTGATATTATCAGGTCCAAAGAATAAACCTTTCCATGGTAAACACTACATGACAATTAGCTTTTGGCCAGATTTACCCTTAGACTTAAAATCTGCATTTTTCTTTTAGGTATTTGTCCATGCCATGGTCATGATATCAGTTGTTTTTGGTCTCTAGTCCCATGTGTGGTGGTGTATATAAAAAGGAAGCAAGGAGAAAGAGAGAAGGCTTGTGGTTTCCAGGACTGCTATAGTAGCTGATACTCTTTGGGAAGTAGCTGGTTGTTTGGCACCATGAGTTATATAAGCACTATAAATAATAAAGAATAAGGAATAGGGTGAAAATCCCAGACAGACCACTAGGAATGAGGAGAACAAGATAAAACAATGGATTCACATACTGAGAAACGTCAAGAACATAACAAAAAGCAGGGTGACTCATTTGATCAAAGACTGGGGAGGCTTTAAGTATCCAGACCACAGTATAGGCAGTAAGGATGTCTGGAACTAAAATCAAGCAAAGAATCTGAACAGCAATGATCAGGAACTCTAGGCAATAACTCAGGACAACAATTCGACGATGTCTCTGGAGTTCCTGTAAGTGGCCTCCTACTTTTGTTTTTCTAGCCCAGCACTGTCTAATGGAAATACAGTGCAAACTATTTATGTAAGTTTTAATTTACTAGTAGTCACATTAAAAGGTCAAAATAAATAAGTAAAATTAATTTAAATATAATAATTTATTTAACCCAATATATCCAAAATATAATTTCTCTGTTCATTCAATATAAAAATTATATTGAATATAATTAATGTATAAATGGGCTATTTTACATTATTTTTTGTATTAAGTCTTCAAATTCTGCTGTGCATTTTATACCAAGAGCACATCTTAGTTCAGACTAGCCACTTTTCAAGTGCTTGATAGCCAGGTGTGGCTAGCAGCTACCATTTTGGACAGCATAATTCTAGCCTACTGGTGAGAGTGGCTTCCTGCTACTGCTAATCTTTGAATACTTCACCATTATCCTTTGTTTTGCTTTTTATCTACTAAATCACTTGTGCAATCAATTCCCCAAATTAAGACTGCATTGTAAATACTTGAAGCAGTTTCTGTTGGTTTGTTTTTAATTAAAACATGATTAAAACAGATGTATTAACAAAAGAAAGAACACGTAAAGAAGAAATATGAGAGGGTCATCTCTTGGAAGATAGCAAAAAAGGGTCACAGGAAAAAAAAACTTTGGCAGCAACCACCAAAGCACTGTCCAATAAGAGTAATTTTTTAGCAATTATATTTTTAGAATTATGAGAACTCTATTACCAACAATGCTGGGAAAGAGTATCTTAAATTCCATTAGCAAGCAAACTATCATTCAGCTCTTCCTCCTCTTCTTCCCTCGCTCCATGGTTGTAATTCCATGCACACTAAGCAATACTCATTACAATTTAGCTTCCCACGCAGGTCTGCTCACCAAATAAGCAAGCACTAATTGTGCAGATTTAAAAACCTAGTCTTTTCTTTGTGATCTTATTGGGCTCCTGCATTAAGGAGTCTCCACTCTCTAGCACCTTGTTGCACATGGCAGATTGTAGCAGAAGTCTGCTGTATTGCTTCCGCTCGGAGAACTGACCTGACAGGTCTTGATTCCTTGTACTTAGGCTTCCACCAACTCTCCCTCTGTGAAACAAAAGGAGATGGATACACTGCAGAGGGTACTGTCATAGAGAGCTGGAAGGAACATGGTGTCTACTGGTCCAAACCCATAATTTTTACAGATGGGAAAAGTGAGGCCCACGGGGATAAAAAATGCGCCACGATCATGCAACAAAAGCTAGTAGCAGAGTGGAGGCTGTTACCCATGTTTTCTGTCTCTTGGAACAGTGTTCTTTATAATTTACGTTAATAGTATCACATATTAGATTATTACCTTATATCCTAGAAAAAATTTCTGAGTTACCTTGTCTAGCATTTAAATTTCCTAACTCAGAAACTCATATATTACTCGGACTACTAACATATGAATTTATTTAAAATTTTATGCTTAGTTTGAATTTGGGTCTGAGAAATCAGATTAGGATTTGAGATGTTACATTTAATATCATGGATACACGCACATAGTGTGGTCAGAGAAAAGTTGATGAAAGTATTGTTCTTACTTTCTCCAAGCAAGTGTGATCCACCCTGTCTTTTGCAGGATAATGCTGACAATGGTACTGCTTGAAAATGAAATGAAATCCATCTTAAATAACAAACAATTTTAAGTTTGAAAATAATATTTGTTATTATTTAAGCTGCCAAAATATGATTCACTCATTTATTTATCCATTCATTCATTCACTCACTGGGTGTCTCTTCTAGGTAGTGGGCTAGGCAATGAACAAAACACTATAAGTAAAAAATTTCAAATTTCTGCCCTTATGGACCTTACATGCTAGTGGAACCACCTAATAAACGTGTCCAATAAAAAGAACAATTACAGTCAGAGATAAATGTAAAGATGAAAATTAGAAGGTTGTTATGATAGAGCATATTGGGGCATTTATTTTAAATAAGATAGTTAAGGAAGGTCTCTCTTAGGTAACAATTCTTAATTTGAGTCCCAAATGAAAAATCTTATGCATAAAAAGAGAAAAGCATTTTAGGCATAGAGTAAAGGAAAAAAGGTGCTCAGAGGATAAGTTCTGGGATCTTAACTGTACATGAGAAACTGGAAGTTTTTGAAATATAGGCTATTCTATTTTGTAATAAAATAAAATGCCTTAATTCAGATTTGACTTACTATCAAATGAGAGTGACCTCAGTAGCATGTATGGACATAGGAAATGAGTCTATTTACAGCTCTAGCTCACATGTGGTTCTCAGTGGTTTCCCACAGAGTGCCTGAAGATCGTGATAGAGAACAAACAGAATAATTTTAGGACCCCAGAAGGGGCCCTAAAAGTAAATGGAAGCATACTTTCCTTCTGATCCCTAATTATTCATTAAGGCATGCCACCTCTAATAGTGACTAAAGAAGGTGACTTCCATTCATGGGCTTCATGGATGAACCTAACTGGAGCAGGAGGGAGAAAGTGCTGTTCAGTGGTTCCCAAACCCAGCTATATACCTGGAGGGGTTTTATAAACGCATGGATTTCCAGATTCTTCCCAGATCTTCTATGAATCAGAATGTCTTGGAATGAGGCCCATAATTCTTTCTTTTTTTTTTTTTTGAGTTGGAGTCTCACTCTGTCGCCCAGACTGGAGTGCAGTGGCCGCTCCGGCCACCGCAGCCTCGACCTGCTGGGCTCCAGCGATCCTTTCGCCTCAGCCTTCCAAGTAGCTGGAACTACAGGCACGCACTACCACGCCCGGCTAGTTTTTGATTTGTTGTAGAGATGAGGTCTCGCCAAGTTGCCCAGGCGGGTCTTGAACCCGCGGGCTCAGGCAATCCACTCACCTCAGCCTCCCAAAGCACGGGATTACAGGCTGAGCTACCGAGCCTGGCGAGGCCCACAATTCTATGTACAGATGCTCTTTGACTTACGAGGGAGCTACAACCCAATACGCCCATCGTAAGTCAAAAATAGTGTAAGTTGCAAATGCATTTAACACCTCAATAAATACATAGTAAAGTTGAGAAATCATAGGTCAAGCAATTGTTAGTTGAAGAAAAAAAAAGTTCCCTAGTAATTTAAAAAGTTCCCTAGTAATTCTTATGCATCCAACTCTGGAAACCATTGCATGTACTACTAAAAGAATATAATATGTAAAAAATAAGGTGTAAGATAATATATATGATGTAATACTACATTAAAGTTATATGAATATATGAGTATTATGTATGCTATTGATTATCATTATTTGTAATAGTTATATTCTATTAGGTTCCTGAAAACACTGAATTGATGAATACTGAACCATTGCTTCCAGGGGAAATATAGGGTTAGGTTCCTGTAGTCTCTGATCATTACATTTTTGTCAATCAATTAATATATAACTCTGTTTTATGTGTGTTTCTGTTTAAAGACATCTTATTTAATATATATTGCTAATTTATTAACAATGAACTCAAGGCCAACAGCCCTATAACTCATGCCTGAACTAAGCTTACCTAACACATATATCTTCGCTGTAAGGCATGTTTTTTGCACTTGAGAACACTAGGCAGCACTTCAACACAATACTTTTGGGTCATTTTAAACAGCAGAATCAGTAACAGATAGCACAAAAATGTGAAAAATATGGCACTAAACAGTGAAAAGGACATTCATTTATAGTATGAGAACCGGAACAAGAAGACCTAAGTGTTGCTTTATTCTTCCTCAGCAGAGGATGTGTGCATTGGGTGACTCAAATTTTTTACTGTTCTATGAATGTTCGTGAAAGTGTCCCAGGTATTGATTTTGGGGTTAACAAATTTTAAGAAGTAGGCAAATCATAAGTACAGAATCCACAAATAATGAGGACTGACTTTGTGTGTGCAGATGTCATACTGTTTGTAAAGAGTGAAACCAAAACCTCTAACTTGGGGTCTCTGAATCCAATACCCGTGTTCTTTGTCATTATGCTGAATTGCCTTCCTACATGTAGTGCCTCCCATGTACTTGCCTTGACCTCAGAAATGTTTCCTATTCTGGGTAGAAGTCAATGGATGAACACTATAGTATATATTTCCAAATGGTCACTTTTCTAAGGGGCATACTATAGAGCTGATAAGTCCTGTCAATCATAGCATGCTATCTGTTCATATAGCTTCTATGGCTTAAAACATTAAAACACTGACTATGCATAGGATGAATTGGCAAGAAGTTCAACTTGGATATTTATATCTGAATTCTTTAATAGGGAGGGTGATCAAAGTTATAAGAAAATCCTCTGAATTTAAGGCATAGGCTCCAAAGTTCAAACCCACAGTGTTTGGGGTTGTAGAATTAGATTTCCCACCCTTATTGAGTCACAGATATCAATTTTAACATGACAGGGAATGTGACATTCTGTTTGTAAAATACAAAAAGTACATAATTATAAAAGACCTCATTTGTTAAAATCTTATTTACTGATTGAATGAAAACAATTCATGAGGCACTCACTGTTATATGTAAGTGGTATTGGAAAATGAATGTATTCAAAGCTCGCAAATATTTTACTCCTTTCTCTTCAAATTAACACCAAATGAATCTATAGCTCAATCATTAAATAGCTTCCAAAATTTCCTGCTATTGGCTTATCGATAAAGTGTTCTTTAATAGAGTCTGAAATAAGCATTGGTTTCATGACTGAACACAGAGTTTTTTAAACTAAGCACTTGGAATATTTGTCTTCAGCAACTCACAACTCCTGACTGCTCTGTTTTCATCAAGTATTTTACATGTCAGTTCCCAATACATATAAATGAACCATAATAGCATTTAATAACATGACATGAAACAATGACTATCCCCATTTCACTCCCCTTTCTCATGAGGGTGTGGTGTTCATTGTTTATTGCTTAGATGAATTTGCCAAGAACAATGGCTACTCAGGCCAGTGGCATTTATTCCAAATACATCTTGAATTGATTAAAAGCTCTTTCTCCATGCAAAGATGATTTTTTACCTTGAGCCAAAGGATGAGTTTGACTAAAGAATTTGATTGAATCATCTGATTCAATAATGATATGGAAAGTAAGAATGAAATGATAGTTGTGCATATCTTGTCAGTTACGACATGAATACTGAATGCAATTATTCAAGTTTACTAAACCAAATAACCAATTTCTGACTTAAAGATACAGATATACTTTTTTATCTGTTAGATTTTAATATTCAAAATAAATTTGAATAAATGAATTAATGGTCAAAATTATTCATTTGTAAGACTGGGTATTTTATGCTTTATTTTCAGTTTGTGTTTGACAAAAAAAAATAAGATATTCCTTTTGGATACAAGTAGTAAATACTCTAGGATAATTTAGGAAATTATCAACACAGATATCAATTTTAACATACAAAAATAAGTATTAACTCTGTGGAGTCAGGGAGGGAAAGAGCATGTTGTCTATTTTAAAAGTTTATTCATTTCAAAGAATGAGCAAGTGTTGGAGCAGAAAAAGTTTCAAATGAAAAAATCATCCTAGGTGAATTGGTTGAGGACTAGATATGTTTCAATAATACAAATATTCAGGAAAAGAAATAGTCTGGTTAATGATTTTCATAACTACTCAGAATGATTTCTAACCAATGAGTGGGAAATATATGAATGTAGGTTCCATGGAGTGGATGAATCAGAACACTGAGAAAAACTTAAAGTAGGCATATTTAAAAAACATATGTTTTCACCTGCAAAAGAAAACTAGAAAATTTTAAATGCCTCATAAGCATCTTCTACAGAGAACAGTCTTTCCTAAAAAGTCTAATTTAATCTAAGGGACTTTGCAAAGATGGGAGGGAGATTTTGTCCAAAGGACAACTGGATTAGGGAACATATAAAGTTGCAATTGATTATTGAATACCAGAGGACTACAGTTATAACAGGGGGACAGGAAAGTTTCTAATGAAGCATCAAGGCTTCCACTTGTACAGAAATCAATGAATCTTGCATGTTTCTAAATATACGTCACCACTTAATACACATGCACTAGTATTACAAGTGTGGCTTTTCTGTTAACAATGTCACATGGCAAGAGATCAGGTTTGATAGGTTATTTATGGATTCCAGGCCTTCTGAGTCCCTGGAAAGGATGCTCTCAGCCAAGGGTGTTTTGGCATCCTTCTTCTTCCTGTAAAATGTTTTTAATTGATACACAATATTGGCACATATTATGGGGTACTTACGATATTTTGGTACATGTACAGAATGTGTAATGATCAAGTCAGAGTGTTTAGGCTATCCCCCACCTTGAACATTTATGATTTTTTGTGTGTGTTGGGAATGTTTCGATTCCTCTTTTCTAGCTATTTTGAAATATACTATACATTGTTATTAACTATAGTCACTCTGCTGTGCTATCAAACATTAGAATTTATTCCTTCTATCTAACTGTATGTTTGTACCCGTTAACCTACCTCTCTGCACTGCCCCTCCTCTCATACCTCACACATACCCTTCCTAGACTTTGGTATCTATCCTTCTAATCTACATCCACAAAATCAACTTTTAAACTTCTACATGTGAATGAAAACATGGCATCTGTCTTTCTGTGCCTGACTTATTTCACCTACCATAATGATCTCCAGTTCTATTCATATTGCTGTAAATGCCAGGGTTTCATTTTTTAAAATACCTAAATGATATTCCATTGTGTATACATACCACATTTTCTTTATCTATTCATCTGTTGATGGACACTTAGGTTGATGTGAATAGTAGTACAATAAACATGGGGTGCAGGTAACTCTTTGATAAACTAATTTTCCTTCTTTTGAAAATAGTAGTGAAATTTTTGGATGATATAGTTAGTTCTATTTTTCATTTTTGAGAAATCTCCATGCTGTCTTCCACAATGTCTGTACTCACTCACATTCCCACCAACAGTGTATGAATTCACCTTTTCTCTAGATCCCTTCCAGCATTTTTTTTTTTTGTCTTTTTATCATAGCCATTCTAGCTGGGATAAAATGATACCTTATCATGGTTTTGATTTGCATTTCCCTGATGATTAGTGATATTGATAGCAACCCTACTGTGCTATCAAACATTAGAACTTATTCCTTCCATCTAACTGTATGTTTGGTATACATTAACATACCTCTCTTCATTGCCCTTCCCCCCATCCCACACACACAACCTTCTCAGTCTCTGGTTCTACTTATCTATGAGAGTATATATACTGTTTTCCTAGTGTTGAGTTGTTTGAGTTCCTTGTATATTCTGGATATTAATCCTTGGTCAGATGAATAGCTTGCAAATATTTTCTTCCTTTCAACAAGTTGACTTTTCATCTGTTGATTGTTTCCGTTGTTGTGCAGAAGCTTTTTAGTTTAATATAGTCCCATTTGTCTAGTTTTTGTTTTTATTGCCTGTACTTTTGAGGTTTTAGCCACAAAATCTTTGCCTAGACCAATGTCCTGGAATGTCCTGACCTCTTGCCTCTGTTGTCTTCTAGTAGTTTTATAGCTTCAGGTCTGTACATTTAAGTTTTTAATCCATCTAATCTTTTTATGGTGAGAGATAAGGATCCAGTTTCATTTTTCTCTATATAATTATTCAATTTCTCAGCATCATTTTGAGATTGGAATAATACTGGATAGTCACAGGAGGATGAAAAAATAGCATGCAACGGCAAAGACAAAGAGCTAAAAAGGACCCCAAAAAACAGGATGTAGTGAAACCAACTAAGACCAGGTAATTGATTTGACTGGCAAGCAACCACCAGGTTTATTACACCCTCCTTAGCATACTAAATGGTACACCCACCCGTGCCATGACAATTCCAGTTTTGATCAGATAAGGACAGAAAAGAGGGGGATTAACCGATCCTGGAAAAAATCCTACCGTTTGCCCAGAAAATCCAGGAATATTCCACTTCTAAATATGAATATTCTATCCCTTAGTTAGAAAAACCTTATAAAGGTAGAAACCCTAATACCTGTTGGGCACAACTCACTCTCTCAAGTATGCCTGTACTCCCTCTCTCTTGAATATGTACTTTCATTTTACAATAATACTTCTTCACTTTCTTTCTGACTCATCCTTGAATTCTTTCTTGCAAAGGTTTTAATAACCTGGGTACCAGGGTGAGGTTGAGGGTCTCACTGGCTTCAAGAGAACTTCTAGTGCCCTCCAGAATCAATTTCTTGAAGAAGGTGTCTTTTCTCCAAAGTATGTCCTTGGCACCTTCGCTGAAAATCAGTTGGCTGTAAATATGGGGAGTTATCTGTTGGTTCTCTATTCTGTTCCGTTTTAATATTTTCATTATTCCTTCATAATATGTTAGAACATTACTCTGAGGGCTGTAAGGCTTGAATTCAGTCTATATTACTAATATTGTTCTAATTACTATATTTGATAGAAACATCTACATGACTGCATGTAGAATTATGTAAAGTACTTAGTATATGTTAGGTACAGTGTAAGAATAAGCATTGGAAAATCATAGTCTACATCTTTCATAAAAATAACTATAAAGGTCTATACCTGCTACTCAGAAGTGAAAACATTGATTATGAAAAAATTAAATATTTGTTGACTAATTAAATATTAGTTGATCATTATTCAATTCTTACTTAACCAGCTCATTTTAATCTCATAGTCTTGACTTTAGCCTTAACATATGAAATAATTTCCTGCATATATTTATCATGTATTATGCCTACTTTCTGCCTTTCTGTCTCTAAAATATACAATAGTACACTTTTAGACTCCCTAATGACACATAGGTAACATTCTGGAGCTTTATTTATGTTTTATCTCCAAATTTGTGACAAGCCTTGAACTTGGTACTGGGGATGTCCATGGAAACTCCAGCCAGATAGAGACCGATATTTGTGACACAATATGCTGGTAGATGATATACTAAGTGCTGTGAGAGCATAGAGAAGGGAATATCTAACTATGCCTAAGTTAAATGAGGACATTAGTCTAGTGGATCAAAGAATTCTTGAACTTGGTATGGGAAAATGAACAGGTTGGATAGCTTCACATGGAACCAGTTAGAAGCCTACTATTCAAAGAATCTAAGTGATTGGTAAGGATCTGAGGACAGCATATAACTGAATTTATTTAATAAGTATTTACGTAGCACACATGTGTCAAGCCATGATCTAAGCACTTTATAAATATTAACTCATCCTCTGTAACTCATAACATCTCTATGAGGTAAGTCGTATTATAATCACTCTCACTTTGTAGATAAGGAGACTAAGTCACTAAAAGGCTAAGAATTTTGTTCAAGGTCACAGAGCTAATAAATGATAAAGCTAAAATCTGAACCTAGGCAATTTTGCTCCAGCATCCTTCCTCTTAATGACTATACCATATTGCCTTCTTGGATTCCAGAGGAGTTCATTCTATGGCTTGGGTAACTAGGTGGATGGCATCCCATTTATGGAGACTAGGAACTCAGAAGGAGGAACAGATGTCTTTTGGACAAGTATGGAGCTAATAAGTTCAATTTTAGAAATGTTGAGTTTGAGATCCTTTCTGCCCAATATTTTGCTCATGCCTGAATCACAACTGATAATTGTTGATTGTAGTTGATTGTTTTTAGAGCCCTAGAAACTGAGCTGTCAAGGTCAATGTTGGTTTAAAGCTTTTTTGGGAACTTGGAGTATATACGCGGAAAGCAGTGGCACATCATGGAACGTGGTGGGACTTGTACTCATACTCCCGCTGCCTGCTACCCAAATCTCCTCAAGTCAGGCTCCAAATGAGACAAATCACTGAAAGCTGTACTACTGTTTATTTTTGGTGGAAGTTCAGGAATCTGCAGCTCTTTCCTCTTCTTTTCCCTCAAATCCCACTGCAAAAGTAAAAGACCTTTTGCATTTTATTAAACATATTTTGGGCAACAGTCATAGCCCAGGGGTCACTGAGTTAAGATCATTGTGGCAAAAATGTCAAATAAATAAACATCTAGAAGACTTCACTTTAATTCGTTTAAGACAGGGCAATGAAAATAATATCTGCTTAAGAGAACTAAACTCAGCCAAACTTCTGCCCAGACCCTTAGATTTGACTTTCATTGCTGTCATTTGGAATTATCCAGAAACATTTAAAAGAGGTAACTCAAGTCTATGATACATCATTGTGCCAGTACTTTTTGTCTGTTGCTTATTGTTAGTTTTATTTTTTTCCTCACTTGCCAAGGTTTAAAATTGGATACAAGATAAAACAAATTTTTGAAGAAGGTTTCAAATCTTTGGTGGTTGTTTAATTCCATTCCTTAACATTCTTGCCTCGGGAGAGGAGGAAAATAAAACATTTCTCAACAAATAGGTAAGCCTTGACATTTTGTCCTGTCATGCAACTAGGGTATGGAACAGAGAAAGGCTAGTTGTTTCATATTTGAATAAGCTTTGTTTCATGTAGCGGTTCCTCTGGGGCTGTCTCTGAATTCATTCTCTGACTCCTAACTCTTCAATAGGCATACAGTTTTCTAAGTTTCCATGATGTAAGGACTCATTCAATAGTTTTCCCATTGTCCTAGAGCACAGTGAATTCTTCCTTAATTTCTCCCAGAAGTTCACGAGTCAGGAAGTCAGAAAACCACTGCAGACAGACACTTCTAAATTTTTGGCAAAGTTTGTAGATTATATTGGGGGTATCTCTCTCCAAGTACAGGCTGTACCCGTAACAGAATGATAGGCATGCCAAGCTACTCAAAATAGTCCTTCTAATACCCACACATGGGTTTGTATTAAAATACTATATTATTATCCTTGGAGAGAGTTAAGTGACTTTTCTGTTTAGGTCTTACTTATGAAAGTAATGAGTAAAGTTTGTAAAGTTGAAAAAATAACCTGTAAATTCAATTTCATCTTTTTCTCTGAACTCATGACTATCAGATTGCACACACGGCATCTTTATCATGATGTCATAGATACCTTCAACATGCCTAACATCTCTTCAGGATGTGCCCTTCCTTTTAGAGTTTTCACTTAAGTTAGTGCCACCATCATGTACCCAAACCAGAAATCCAGGAGGAATGTTCAACTCCTCCATTTTCCTGATTTCCTATACCAATCATCCTGCCCTGGCTTTATGTATGATTCAAATATCTCTCAAGTATATTCTTTACTCTCCATCACCATTGCCACAACCATTGTCTTATTTCAGGCCCACAATATCTTTTCCCTGGACAATTACAATTGCCTGAAAACTAGTCTCAACTATTTCTAGTCTCTTTACCCATTCTACCTATCCTTCCTCCACAAAGCCTTGGAAGTGAAATTTCTAAGTCAAAATCTTATCATTCCCTTTCTTAACTCCTTCTCCCAGTGGCTTCTAAATTCTTACATAGGAAAGCCCAAGCTCCTCAGTATGGTACCTAAGGTCTTTCATAGTCTAGCTCTTTGAAACCATGTTGTCATCTTTCTTTATCCTCCAGTAGTGAAATGTACTAAACATTCCAAGATGTTTCATGCCTCTGTGTCTCTCTCAGTGCCTTCAATAGCTACTATTTGGATAATGTTCAAAACATCTATGAAGACCTCTCACAGCCACTTCTTTATCTCAGTGAATTACCTAGGAGTATCTCTTATCCAGATTTCATGATTGCCATCATGTAGCATCCACATTTTCCCTCTTTGTCAAACTCCTTGGTTCTCAGTACAGTTCTGTGATATATTTAGCTTTTTACCTAGTTTCTTCTTTAAAATTTCCTCTTGTTTTTTCACATCTGGTTCCAAGCAGGAAAGCTGTCAGGCAAATGATACTCCGTCCCCATGTCATACCCAAAGCTTCTCATTCTGGATTCCAACAAGGGTCCATCTGGAAGGTGGGATCAGTCTCTGCCTTTGTACAACAATGCCCTCTCCCTCCTCTACAGATTACAGATGCTTGATTGTTCTTCAAAACCAAGCTTAAATGTCACCAACTCTGAGAAACTATCCCTCTTCTATCTGGATTAAGATAGTCATTCCTTTGTATTTGCAGCTCTGTGCTATGTACATATTTGTATTTTATTGATCACTCTCTATTGTTTAATCTTGGGCAATATATTTAATTTTGCTGTGCCTGACTTGTAAAAATGAAATAAATCAACTCTCAGGATTGTCATCATACAGTAGGTACTCAATAAGTGTTTACTAAACTGATGACCTCAGATATGTGATTTATAGATGGCATGCCTTTGCATAACTATGTCCTAATATTCGGGTTTCCTCTGTAACTCAAATGTCAGAGAATCACATGAGTATTGCCCCAAGAATGGAACAGATTTTAAAATATGTTTTCAATGCTTGTTAGATCATCAAATGGTCATTTAACGGTCACTAATGATGCTTTCCTCGTCTTTTCCTTAATCATTGTTCTTCTTGCACCATGTGGTACTCTTGAAACCCACCTTACTCTTCAAAATATGTTTCTCTTGGCTTCTATAATGCTTAGCTATCCTGGTTTGCTTGAAATCAAGCCTCTTTTGCCGGGTATGGTGTCTCACACCTGTAATCCTAGCACTTTGGGAGGGGGAGGCAAGAGGATTGCCTGAGTCCAGGCGTTCAAGACCAGTCTGGACAACTTGGTGAGACCTCGTCTCTACACAAAATAAAAAAAAATAAAAATTAGCCAGGCAAGGTGGTGTGTGCCTGTGGTTCCAGCTACTTGGAAGGCTGAGGCAAAAGGATCACCTGGGCCCAGCAGATCAAGGCTGTGGTGGCCATGAGATGCCACTCCACTCCAGCCTGGGCAACAGAGTGAGACTCTAACTCGAAAGAAAGAAAGAAAGAAAGAAAGAAAGAAAGAAAGAAAGAAAGAAAGAAAGAAAGAAAGAAAGAAAGAAAGAAAGAAAGAAAGACATAAATCAATCAATCATGTCTCTTCTTATTTATCTATTTTTTATTTCTTCTGCTTATGGATATGGATGTTTTACTTGCTTTGTTTCTTGAGGTTTCTGCTCTTCCTTCTCTCTGTCATCGTCTCTTCCCTGGGATGGGTAGATGACAACAAAGTAATATTATTTTCAGTCCTGCATCCATATATCCCAAGACCCAGTTTAAAATCTCTGTCTGATAAATATTTCTACCATGATATATCAGTCATTACCTCAAACTTCATGCTCTGTGTCCAATAATTGCCACATATCAAGAATGAATGATCTTATCACTGCTAATGATACCCTGTGTTTCAATCATGTACAGATATTTGATTAATGGAAAAAAGTTAAAGAAACATCATAAGTACATTTTTTTTCTGTCCACATGGAAGGTAGAGGATGCATTTTTTCATAATTTTTACTTTACTTTCTGAAGTTTCTGTCATCAATAGGGGTAAGCTTATTAGTCTACCTAATAAGTAGTTGTAAAAACAATTTTTAAGAAAATATTCCTGACTTTTTCTCCTTTAAAGATAAAATGGCAATTAGAAGAAATAAGGCACAAAATTTTGTATTCTTTGGTTTGCAGTTATATGTCTATACCTTTTTTCCCCCAAGCAATTTCATTATCGGTTAGATATTCTTGGTGTTCTAAGTCTCATTCCTAGAGAATAGCATTTTTGGTTCCAAGATCTTTAGCCAATGTCAATTTATAGATCAAAGTTTTCTAATACAAAAATCTTGAAGATTCAGTTTTACAAAAATTTAAAATAACAATTTCCCTTAGATATGTACTCACTAAAACAGACTCATCACATTCCTCACGAAGCCTAACAATACCCTACAAAGCTACCATAAGGAAAGAAACTATTTTGTTGCCCCTACTGGTAGAGGTGGGTGTTCAATTCTTCTACTGCTTCTTCCACAAATACATGTGTGAGTAAAAAGAAAGAAAGAAAAAAAATCACATGAGAGATTTCTGGGGTGCCAGTAGGTAATGTTATGTTTTTTGACCTGGGTCAAACTGATGCTTGTTTTCTAAGTGTTCTTCATTTATGTTTTTCGAACTGTTCTAGATGTATATGTTATATTGCACAATAAGTATAGTGGGGAAACTAGTATGAAAAAACAAAAACAAATAACAAAAATCTCACAACTGGTTAAACCTCCTCATCTCATAGTTTAAACCTCACCCATAAGATGACTCAGACTATGTTTACTCAACTGCAAACTATTTTCTGAACACAACATAGAAAATCGGTCAAGCCAATTGTTGGGGCTACCAGAAGATATGGAGCTCACAGAAAGCCTACAGACAGCAGTTCAGAAGAAACAAATTCTTTCCAGAATCCCAAAGACTTTTGCCTTAACTTCCATGAAATAAGGCTTTAAGTTATGCAAATTAATAGTTTTAGCATTACAAATGTACAAGGTCTTAAAATGTTATGCAAAGATGCGAAGGTAACTGTAGAAAGTGATTATAGGCCTGATACAGAAAAATCTATTTTCCTTCCTTAAAAAAAAAAATTTCCTCCTGTTTTTCTCCTAACAATAAAAGCAAAGGGGTCAAAAACATGCCAAAGAATGATGAATTGAAAGAGACAATGCCATTTAGGGATCATTTAAATGTTTGTGTGGTCTTTCTGCTTTAATAATATTCAGATGCTCAACTATTTTCTTTCTTTTGAAAAATACAGCAGTAAAAGATGTAAGAAATTTCTACATTTGTTTCCTTCTCTCCTTCCCCTCCCCTTTTTTTGGTCTCAAGATTCCTTCAAAATTTGCATAAAACACATATTTTACAATTCAGAAAAATTTTTAGTCAGTTTTTCTGTGCTATTTGCCAAATAGTCTTGACTAAGCAAACTACTCGACCAAAAGTAGCACTATAGAGTTCTTCAGAATGTCAGTTACAGTGAGAAAAGGTCATTTGCATTAAGTCTGTGGTTTTGAATCCTGCTTGAAATGGAGTTTGAGTTTAATTTGTTTGTTTATTTTTTTGTTTTTGTAACTTTGAAATGTGTATTTTATTTGTAGTCTAGGTAAGCATTCAAGGTTAAGAATTTTCTTGCTTCTATCCAAATAACACCAGTGGCTATTTTACGAAGAACCTCTGATACTGGACCATCTGAAGTAAGTCCATCAATAGTCAATGCCCATATCAAGTATCAATGCAGCTTCTGATAAAGATTTCCTATACAATTCTAAATCTCTGATTTTTCTTAGAACCTGAGGTATCACTGAATTACAGATTCAAAAAGCTGCAGGAGAGGTAATTCCTTTCATTAACTGTTTAGACACAAGATTAATCACAAAAAGTTTGAGTCACTAGATTATTTGTTTTTAATGCCTCATGTTATTCATTTTGATTATTTTGTGGATTACTCCACTATGTCTTCATCAGGCATTTGAAACTCATTAAAGCTTAAGGTAGTTTGGTTTTCTAAAGTAAGAAAAGTGTAAAAGAGACAATGTGTGGAAATGTGGTCTATATTTCTCTATTCTAATATACTGAGTTGGAGAACACAATAGCTAACTAATTGCTTTACATGTTTGTTCATTCAGTGGATAAAAAGTGTATATATAAAAGAGTGCAGGTATATGAGAGTGAAACTTCCACGGTCAAGAAGCTTACATGGTTGGATTTTCGGCTTGTTTGTTTATTTCTTTGTAATGTATGCTTTTATTTCTTTGTAGTGTATGCTGTTATTACCTTGTTTATATACTGCCTCCTTCTAATAGGATTTTTGGTGAGTTTTGCAAGCAGGGAGAAAGAAATTGGGAGATAGTGACCTCATTTGAACCTGAAAAATGCGAAATTTGGGGAAATGATTAAGTGTGTTTATGACTCACTACCCCCAGCAACTAGAGGAATCTCTACTAACACTTAGACATGGTTGCCAGATTTAACCAATAAAATTATAGGATGCTGCAATAAATATGAATTTCAGATAAACAATGAACTTTTTTTTTAGTGTTAAGTTTACACCATGCAATATTTAGGATGCACTTATACTTTAAAAATTTTGTTATTTAGTTGAAATTCAAACTTAACAAGACATCCTGTATTTTATCTGACAAACTTAGGACGTGGCAGCAGAACATGTTGCGAGTGGCAAAGAGCGGGCTGTGTCAGGAGTGACTACTGAAAATCAGTCCATATACTATCTTTAGTACTTAGACCACAAGTAATTAATTTCCTATCCATGTTGAGGTAGCTGGATAAAACCTGTTATTTGTCAGTGTAGACATTCTCATTTCCACAAATGTAAATAAAGAATAAAAAATCAAGCACTATTCTGAAATAAAGTGAATCATTCTGTCTGGGTAGTAACAGTTGAAATTATGGTACCTTTCCCTCTGAACATACATAGGACTGTTTTAAAAGCATTTTTATTTTTTATTAAAGTATTTATTTTACATTGTTTGAGTAATCAAATAGAAACACAATTATATAAGGAGTTAGAGATTCCCACTGTAGAGTCCTACTACCTAGAGGAAACTACTTTCAATGTTCTGTTGTTTCTCATGGCATTCATTTTCATATTTCTAAGTTGCATGCATAAACTGTTATTACTATTTTAGACAGTATCTCTTGATTTATATCTATAAAAATTAGAATATAGCTATTTTACAAAGCCCAATGTCCATCCTCCCATACACAAATACCTTCCTTCTCTGAACTCCTACCCTTTCTCCCAATATCACTATAATATAGTCTTTGACTGAATAAAGAGGACTATTTACATTATTTCCAAGATATAAATATAATTTATAGCAGAATCACATAGTATGTATTACATTTTCTTCCTTGTACAATTTTTGTTTTTTCTAGAGTTAATAACAGCTTAATTTTCTAGTGCTTATTCTTCTTTATACTAACTCTAATTTGAATTCTAAAACTATTTTCAATATGCCAAACAAAAAAGAAAAACTGTAAGTTCAATTTAACTTTTTCTTAAAGGCAGCCTTTTTGAAGTCCTCTGTCCTCTTGTTTCGAACTGTACAAATTACTATGCAGGACTGCTACTCAGATATTGCTCTAAGATTTTTTTTGTTCACTGCCATCTTTGGACTTCTCTCATAACTTCTGTATTGACTCATCAATATACTAAATCCTATGATCCCAAATGTATTCCTCTCTCTTTATTTAATTCTTTATGTTGGTGGAGCACATTTATGAGAATGATAGGGGGGGTATCATCCATGAGAATATGGATAGTGAATACAAATACTGAATACCTCAGAGTCACATCATTCAACAAAGAAGTCTGCATTGATCATATCATTTTTAGAGTTGGAAGAAAACTCCAAAACTACCCTTCATTTTACAAATGAGAAAACTGAGACTGAAAAAGGTATGGTAACTCTCGATAAGCCTACAGGTTTATGAAACATATAAGAGACTATTCTGAAAACGAATTTAATAAATTTTCTGTTTAACTTTGAAAGTCTGTGATACCCTAAACTACCAAGTTAAATATGGGCAGAGATGAGAAATAGAATAAGCATAGTTGTATCTATACTAAGGCAACTCTTCCTAATCACTACTACCTTGAAATAAATGTATGTACTATTTATTGCTGTAATTCATTGGCCTCCATTGATTAAAAAGTAAAGAGAGTTTAAGATTTCTGGTGACTTCGACAAATTTCTTTCAATCTCTTTGAAATCAACTAGAAAAAAATAAAAAATAAATATTATATTATTTTGAGGATTCATATCTCAAATTTAAAGGATCTTGAAGTTACTCTCCTTTATGCAGTAAAAGATTTTTTTTACTTTTGCCTTGCCTGATTCAAGTACAACCTTGGTATCCTAGAATTTCTCCCAACATCAGGGACTTTTTAATAAAACTGGGACAGTCGTCTTTGAGGATCCCTTCATCTTTAAGAAGGAAAGTCCTGCTATCCACAGCAACCAAAATGGTCTCTATTCCATGTAGGGAGCATAGAATGAGAATATTGTTTCAGCTGAGTCTAATGAAAATAATGTTGGACAGGAAAATGCCTTTGTAATTACACCACAGGCTGGGCCTGGGTATGAAAGTGGAGGTTTTGCCTTAAGGTAACAAAAGGCCTTTCACTGTTAAGCAGTAACATCAAATTCAACTCAAAGTTCTGTAGTACAACAGCCACAATTAATTTAGAGGACTATGCTATGGTTTGCATCTAGTTAATTAAAATAGAACTACTTTAGCAATGTTAATTTTGGCTTGCACCATTATAGAATCTTTTTCATCATTTCTTGGAGTGTTTCTGCATCCATGGAATTCTCCCAGTTTCTGAAATCATGTGTCAAATCGTTTGTAATTTGTTGAAAGCTATTTGTGGACTTTCTTTAAGTTTAAAAAGAAATAACTCCATCTGTTGGCTTCATCATCAGGAAATTCTGAAAAAGGAGAAAGCACAAAAGTAAAGAGAGAAAAAGTTAATTTTTTCCCTCCTGACCTTTGAAATTGTAATGTCATGTTAAATTGAATCTGAACTTCTTGTTAACAGCTAAACAGTTATTTCACTATAACATTTCTGGGAACTGTATTAAGCCAAATGCTCATAGGAAAGCAGATGTTTTCTCTCATGTTTGTGTGTTTTTGTATTTTCTACACAATATCGTTTCCCTTTTTCTCTTTGAGTTAATTCATCATCACAACGTACTTCTGACGTTTCTACTTTGTAAATCTCCTTTAGTGAAAAGTTTCTTGTTTAACAAATATTTGTTGAATAAGTGACAACTAGTTGAAAATCGTAGATTCCCCCCTAGTAAACACAATTTGTAGCCTTATCAGTAATAATTCAAGCCACAGGATAAATAATACTTATTTTTGAGATTCTCATGTAAGTATGGCCTTTGCATTTGCACTTTATTTTATTCTAAAATCTATAAAGTCAAACAGAGCCTATGTCTATATTTTTAAAAACTAAAAAATTCTCTTTTATATTTACTTTTGTTTTAACCATTTTGGGGATCTTTATTTTTCCATGTAGACTGGAAAGAAAAATGAGAGAGAGTTGAGAAAGTGGAGAGAGAGAGACACAGAGACAGACAGAAAGAGAGACAGAGAGAGAGGAATTTTTTTTTATGGCTTGTAATATTTTAGGAACTTCTTCTCACATTCCCTTGAAAGTCCATTGGTGAATATTTTAATTATCCTATAAGGCATCAACTCTTCCTGTCACTTATAAATCTAGTGAGGAAGTAGACCAGTTCTTGGAGAGTGGGGTTGGAGAAGAGAAGCACAATACTATAAAGCCTCTCTGAAAGACTGGGTTTGTCCTGGGTCCATCAGGTAAGTCAATCATGCATAAGAGCTGGCTGGAGGCCTTCAACAGCCAAACCAGTCAACCTTTCTTAACAAGATCAGATGCTCATTTTCAGAAGTTAGCTCTTGGCAGGTACTTACATGATGTAGTTTTGCTCTAAAGGCATCTTCCTATAGCCCATGTCCCTGTCCTGGAGTTCTTTCCTCAGCATGACAGATACTGCCTCAGGTCAAGATCAGCCCCAGCCTAGCCCCAGCTTCATGCCCTGTTATATACATTGATAGTCATATTCTCTGTCTAGATTTGAAGAAATTCTGTTTGCTATTGAGTGTCAACCTCAAGTATTGAGAGGAGTGTTCAGGCAAATAAGTTTAGGAAGGTCCACCTTTTTACATTGGATTTTGAGCACAGTAATATTTAACTTAAAGTTTTATATAAAATTTACATGCAATTAGATGCATAGATAGTAAGAATATAATTTAATATTTTGACTGATATGTATGCCTGTGTGACCAGCTCCTTCAATCAAGATATAAAATATTTCCAGTACCCCTAAAAGTTCCTTTATGCCACTTTGTAATTCATCTCCAAACTCCACCTTCTGAGAGAACCATTATTTTTAATTTCTTTCATTATGTTTTTGCCAGTTCTTGAACCTCTTAGGATAAAATCATATGACATGCCAAGAGAAAACAAACAAAATACACTATGTAGGCAAGAAGCTAAAACCAAATGGTAAACCAGGTATGGTTTTTTGAACCACAAAGAATGAGTGGCCCAATCTTTAGGGTCACCGATGGCTTGGTAGCCACAAGTAAATCCTGTTAGTTACCTTAGGGGAAATATGGGTCCCATAAGTAAAATGCTCTCGTGGAACATGTTTACTCTAATTAATTGGAATACTACAGGATTATCCACGTTCAAAATTTTCTATAAATACTAAGCCTTCTTTGGAACTTCTGGGTCTCAAGAAGTTCAAGTGGAATACCTTTATTTTTTCAGAAACCATCCCTTAAGAATTTAACAGCCTCTAATGTGAATGGATATAGCACTGAGTAACCAATAAAGTCCAAATGATCTTTATTTTATGCCCATTGTTACTATTTCAATGATCCTCACTATAATAACTCTCTCACCTCCATTTTTATTCCCATGGCCTCAACTGAAGAATTAAAATTAATTATGTATACTTTGGGAAACTGTTGATACACTGGTTCTGTAATGTTCTTGTGGACTGTATTTTCTTGGGTTCCTGTGTCATCCTGAAAATAAATAAAATGTGATTCAGCCTGGCATTTTTACAAAGCTGAGGGCTGGACTTACTGTTGCTCCTGTTTGTTTGATTTTAGTTTGAGCTTCTAATGTCAGAAAATTCTGTCACATATACAAAACATGCTTTTACTATGTACTATCTTATATTTCCATTCTATCATTTTTAATAACACAGAACACATTTTCTGTCCCATTGGATGGTACCTAAGCATTCTAACTTGGTGTAAACAAATCCAGATCAGGCTTCTTGCAGAAAGTATCTGTCTAAGCAGCTATCCTGTTCTGGGCTGGGTTCAAGGGAATATGAAGCTATTAGGAAAGAAAGTTAAGAATAACAGGCTGATCAAACATATCTTCTTTTTAAAAGAAAACACTTGAAAAACTAAACTTTAGTGAAAGTAACAGATAATCAATATCAGTCAACCTAAAGCTTTAATACCAAACACCAGACTTAAGTATGGAGTATTTCAAAGTCAAAACACCAGACTTAAGTATGGAGTATTTCAAAGACTTTTCCTATACCCACAGGTGAGTATAGCAAGACAGAGTTTTGCATTTTGTTTGTTTGTTTATCCTTTCCCTATATTCCTTTCCTTGGATGGAATACCTAGTAAATGCTTCCCCTACTTTCTTGGGCCAAACATTCATGAAGGTAGGATTATAAAGTGGGTCTTTTAAAAGAAGAAAAAGGATATATTAGCAGAATGACATGTAAGAGTTACAGTCCTCCTGACATGGGTCAGTTTTGACAGTGTGAAAATTCTAATTGTTTTGAAGATTGTTTTGAAGATGCTTTTTTTTTTTTTTTTTTTGAAAGCAGGATTTACTGAGAGGACAGAGAAGCTCCCACAGTGGGAGGGGAACCCGAAGAGGTATACCAGATGCTTTATCTTAATGACTGAATCTTTGGGGAAATGAAAGACTATGAGACAACCTAGCCAATGCCCATTTCTACACACTTTCAGCTTGCTCAGATCCATTCAAGGGAAAGTCTGATATAAATAATTAACAGAGAACCCAGGCCAAAGGTTGAGGAGATAAAATTTCTTGAGGTGGGAGGGACTGAGGAATCTAAATTGGTGAGAAGAGAGAGGGTCTTCCAGGAGAGAGGATTCCAGGTATCTACATATTAATAGAAGAGCCGCTGAGAGGTAGGGATTAGAGAGGATGAGTCACCCCTCCATCCACACAGAAAATATGCTCCAAATGGCAATTGGTGATGTGAGACTTATGTCAAGTTCTTTTTCCTATCTAAACTCTCTGGGAAAGTTTTTAGGGTTTTTTTGTTTTGTTTTGTTTTGCAATGGAGTACACTATCTTGCTTTCTCATGTTGAGGTTATATAGAAAGAAAAACAGAAATAAGAATTCTAGAAAGAATAGTGAATGCATCTGATTGAAAAATCCAAATGCAGATGGGTTTTTTCACCTTATCAGATACATCTCATGCTGCACAAAATCTGCCTATTCAGGTCAAACCATCTATTAGGTGACAACATTAGTCAAACTAATTACTTAACAGTCTTGACCTCTCAATTCACTTTCAATAGCCCATTTATAATCCTCATGTTCACAGTAAACATAAGGAGCTATCTACCTTGTAAATGTGAAAAAAGAAAACAGGGGAAAAAGGAAGTTATGAGCTTTTGCATGGTCAACACTAGAGTAGAAAGCTGTTACCCCTGTCTCCTTGTAGTCTCATTTGTAGTCAGGTGCAAATGAATAGGACCAACTGTTTTTCTTAAATAGTTGTTTCAAAGCAGGTGTTTCAAGTGTAATTGAATAGGATCTAGATACGAGAAAAACTTTTTATTAGTAATAGTAGTAGCAATGAACCTGGGATACCAATTTAGTCAGGCAGGGACTGATTAGCACTGCTTTCCAGCTTCTTGGTCAATGGAACACTTTCCTACTTCTTATTTGAATCCCAGAGCAGGATAATTAGCCCAATTTTACCTTATAATCATAAGCTTCCACCTGACAGTCATCTTGTAAATCAATGTTTTATGTCACAAAGTGGAACTCTGAGAAATTGAAGAGACAATAGTAAGAATAAAGCCATTTCTACTATGTGCTTCGTTGATGGTTGGTTAGGACCTTCATTTTCATTTCAATTTGGTAAATACAGATTGTCTGTTGTGTGCTGAGCATTGTGTCTAGTTTTATTAGAGACACTGTGTCTTCCCTCAAGGAGCTCAAAATCATATGGCAGGGATGGGGGAGGAGTAATGAGAAATAAACATGAATAACTATAAATGAAGACATAATGTAATAAATATTGACATGACATAAAGAAATATATGTGTAAAAGACAGTATATTACTAAATCCCCAAGATAGGATTGGGTCATCTCATGTTCACTTTCTCAATGCTTTGTAATATATCTCTACATATACCTATGCATATCAATGAATATTACACACAAGTAATATCAGCTAAGCTTTAAACTTTCCTTTATCATTACACATGGTATTTGATGTACAAAAAAATTAATTATTTTAATTGGTAACGAAAGGTTTTCCTAAGACTCATTGCCATTTAGAAAAACCTAGGATATAAACAACCTGTATCAATTCATGTGGCTTGGTTTCCCAATCACAGTCCACTCCCTCTACTTTCATGGTGAGAGATATCCCCTCATCCTTTTCCTCTTTGTCTTCATTCATAATGCACCCATTACAAAGAGATAGATTATGTGCAAGGTGGCATTATAATTTCAGCCTTCTGCCAATAGAATTCTACTCAACTTATTCCTAAGGAATAAATCTATTTCATAAATCAACATGATCTAACATGAAACTACCTTGACCCACAGAAGGTGGTACTTTAAGGATTTTACCAGAACTGATCATGTATTGTTTAGGAAATGTTCAGATTGCAATTATTCTAATAGAGACCACAGTGGAGACTGAGGCACTGCATCCTCTCTACTCCTTAACTGAAAGTGAGGGTGCTTCTAATGTTTTTTTTTAACTTTCCTATAACATGCATTCCAAAATGTTAAGTACCTCATATTCTCTACTAAAATATAATATATGTGTTTGAGGATATGTATGAATTTAAAGAGCAAATGTTGTGTCTTTGGTGAAGTTCCCAAGAAGTAGAGTCTGAGACAGAGATATTTGATAAAGTAATTTCTTGAAGGAGTATCCTAAGAAAAATGGAGTAACTTTGGAGGAGTGACCTCCAGCTTTCAGGGAGAGAAATTAGATAGTGCAGGGGAACTTAGTGAAGCAAGAACAGGTTTCTGGGTATGAGCAGTTTTCTGGAAAAGAAGTAGAAGTGATTGAGTTACTAGCTTCTAGTAGATAGCAGCTCTGGCTGATGAAGGGTATCTGTCAGGGCACCAGGAATATCCATTCTATGATACTGTTAAAGAGTGTCCCTCTTGGGTAAGAGAAAATTCACATCAGGAAGCAGATATCTTTAAAACCCAGTAGAAGTTGTCAAACTGTGATTCAAATATACAATAAATTATCCTGGAAGAGTAGCTATGCATTAAAAATGTTGCTTGGAAATTAATTAGTTGACATGGTAGCTCCTCAAAAGTCTAGTATAGTCTATAGGTTCTCCTCAATTAACACATACTCAATTTGTCATATATATATATTATATGATGTCTGATGCTTTATAGGAGAGAGGTATAGAAGCTTCCTGAAATGTACTCACCAACACGATGCAGAGAATATACCTATTTGATTATTGAGGCTCAGTTATGATAACGGTCTAAAATGCTTTATAAACAGCATACAGCTTTAAAACACAATACAGTACTATGATAATAATGGTGATTAATGGATAGATAATCAGTTATATGGAAAGGAATGGAGAAGAAATATTTCTCTAGGTTTATGTTTATGTTTGTGTCATTATGTTGTATATCATAACCACTTCAACTCAACAGGTTATGCTTTGTTTTGTTTTTTGGCTAAATATAGTCAAGGGTTCAGCCTTGTTTAAAAAAAAAGTGTAATTTAGGGAAAGACTTCAGCATCAGTGAGGGGCCAGTATCTTGAGCCAAAAATTGTGGCATCATCCTTGACTCCTCTCATTTTCTTATATCCCAAATCCAATTTGTCAGAAACTTCCATTGGCTCAACCTGTAAAATATATACAGAATCCAACTACTTCTCATTAACTACTTCACTTTTAACACACAACTCCAAGACACTGTCATTTTTTACCTAGATTTTCGTAATAGCCTCTTTCCCTGCTTCTTCCTTTGTCAAGCACAATGTATTTAAAACAAGGTAGAGTCATTCTTTTAAAACTTATCAGGTCATGCCATTTTTCTGCTGAAAACCTCCTTATGGCCTCTCATTACACCTGAGTATAAGCCAAGTTTTCTACAATGACCTTCAACATTTTACCTGGCCTCTCTAACCACATTTTCCCTGGCTTCTTCCACCCCTTGCTATTCCCCAGTTACACCTGGCACCATGAATGCAATGGGTAGGTATTGCAAACTGTTCAGGTTGTACACTACCCAACCTTAGGGATCACCATTCACATCTGTAGTCATTATAGATGTTATAGATGTGCATATTTATTACCATGTGTTTCTGTACATTAGCAATGAAGTGTCTTGGGAAAGGAAGGTTATTTAGACCAACAAGGCTGTTTTCTTTTTCTTTTTTCCCCCCCATTACTTTAAAGAAGTGGGGCACAATTCATGGATAGGAACATAAATGTTCATTATGCAGGTATCTTTGTTGATGAGGTGTGCCCCTTTCTCCCCTGGCAGTTTCCCTTAACTGCTAACCTCACCCCCTCCCCTGGCAGTTTCCCACTACTGCCAATCCAACAAGGCTGTTTTCATTTTAGGGTTTTGCAAAATAGTTTCTTCAGCCTTGGAATTTTCTCCAACTTATACATTTGGGAAACTCGTTCATCTCCTTTATGTCTTCGTTCAAATGCTACCTTCTTAAGACCTACCCTGACCACTTTAATAACATAAACTTCGCTCCCCTGAACATACAGACACATTCCTGAAATCCCTTAGCTTGCTCTTTTCCCCATAGCATTTGTCCCCTTCAAATATGTATTTTTCCTTATTATTTTCATTGCTTATTATCTTTCTCCTCCCTCTAGAATATAAGCTACAAAGGACAAGGATTTTAGTCTGTCTTATTCATATGTGTATCCTAAGCACCTAGAATAATGCCTGCCATATAGTACTTTTTTTATTTTTTATATTTTTTATTTTAATGATACGGGGTACAATTCAGGGTTAGGCATGCAAATGTACATTATGCAGGTGCGGTACCCTTGTTGATGAGGTGTGTCTCCCCTGTCCCCCGGCAGATCCCCACTACTTCCAATCCCACCCCTGCCCTCCCCTGGCAGTTACCCACTACTGCCAGTCCCATTCTTATAGTATTATGTTAGTTGTTCAAGGTACACTTATGAGTGAAAACATGTAATATTCAGTTCTTTATTTCTGTGATAGATCACTCAGTATTATAGACTCTAAGTCTATCCAAGTTGCTGTGAAGTTCATAATTTTGTCCTTTTTGGCTGCATAATATTCCACTGTATATATGTACCACATTTTTTTAATCCAGTCCTTTTTGATGGGCAGCACAGTTGGTTCCATGTTTTTGCTATTGTGAACAATGCTGCAATAAACATATGTATGCCAGTATCTTTTTCATAGAATAATTTGAGTTCCTTCGGGTATATTCTCAGAAGGGAGATTGCAGGATCGTATGGAAAGTCGATTTTTAGATCTTCTGGGAATCGCCAAACTGCTTTCCACAGAGTTTGTATTAGTTTACACTTCCGCCAACAGTGTAGAAGTGTTCCCTTTTCCCCACATCCTCTCCAGCATCTGTTTTTGAGTTATTGATAATGGCCATCCTAACTTCAGTTAGCTGGTATCTCAGTGTGGTTTTAATTTGCATTTCTTTGATAACTAATGAGGCTGAGCATTTTTTCACGTATCTGTTGGCTGTTCATATGTCTTTTTTTGAGAAGTGTCTATTCCTGTCTTTTGCCCACTTTGTAATGGGGCTGTTTTGGTTTTTTTTTTTCTTTTTGGCATGCTTGAGTTCCTTGTAGATCCTAGATGTTAGGCCTTTGTCAGACATACAGTTGGCAAATATTTTTTCCCAGTCTGTGAGCATATAGTAATTTTTGTTAAATGAATTAATGTCTAATAACTAAGGCATTACCTTACCTAACATCTCTTACCTAATCTCTACAGATTTCATCTGTAGAGTTAAAGTGGTCTCAGAATGGTAAAAAACTTGTCAGGCAAATAGATAAAGTTCTTTTGATACTCTTTTTTTTTTCTCAGTGTATATTCCCCAAGTGGTGAAAACAAGTGATGACATCCAGAAAAGAAAGTGTCCAGAGTGCTCACACTCACATTTTCAAGGCCAGGAAAGCATATTTGTTTTGAGGTCAAAGGTGGAACATTCGAAACTCCAGAACAAAAGCCACTCTCATGGCAGCATGCTCAGGTGTATGCGTGTTCTCTTTTTCTCTGTCCTTTTCCTCGTTTAAAAGTCCTTTGTGTTGCCATAATCCTCAGGTAGGTGCAGCAAAGTGGGTCCTGGAAATTTTAGGCCTTATTTGCCCTTTAGAATTTAATATCTTAGAAAGAGAGAAACAACCTGTTTCTCTTGGAGCCTATTTGAATCTTCCCAAAATGACCCTCTCTGGGCCTGCCTATGTTCATACCCAACCCTGAATATCACTATATCCAAGAAAATTGACCAGTCTGGGTAGCTATTTATCCCTGATGTGGGAGAGGCAGGGCTATGTGATTTAACCCAGCCTCATGGATGGAGTATCAATTCCAAAAAAAAAAAAAAAAAATGCTGGACAAATAAAAATGTAACAAATATCCCAGGACCTAGAATAGTGTGGACTATGTAGCACATAATAAACCTATGTTCCATAATCTTGTTTTACTTGGTCATTCCTGTTAGTAGTTTATCAGTCTTTTCAAAGAATTATCTCTGTTTTATTTATCATCTACTTTAAAAAATTTTTCTACTCCACTAATTTTGGTATAGTTCCTTCTTTCTCTCTTTTTGAAAATTTTTATTTGAAATTTTGTTTTGTGTCTTCCTTATTTTTTAATAAACATATATTCAAAACATACCATATGTTTGATTTTTATACATTCTTTATTATAAACAGATTTATAAACAATTTGGTTTTCTCTGTAGGTCAAGGAAAGTCTTTACTTGTCAATTGCATTTCTAAAAGAACAAATATTCTGGCCTAAATATTCTGGCTTATTCTTTTGTAGTAATTTATAGTTTTATTACATTTTGGTCAGAGAATGTGATTTGTTCTTTAGAGAATTTATTATGATTTACCTTATGACCTACAGGATTAATTTTTAAAAATGTTCCAAGAGTATTTGAATTATTCACTGTTCTATATATCTATACATCATTGTTAATTTTTAAAATTTACATCTTCAATAACCTTACTTTTTCTGCTTGATCTATCAGCTTCTAAAAAAATATGTTCAAGGCTACTCAGAGTATCTGAAGATTAAGTTTCTATAAATTTCTCTTTGTGATTCTAATAACTTTTGCAATACTTAATGTATGGTTCTATTGTTTGATACATAAACATTTATGTTTACTATATCTTGTTATATTTAATGGTCTTCTAAAATTCTTCGTTATTAATATTACCATTTTTGCTTCACTTGAATTATTCTGTGCTAAGTTCAACTTGATCCATCCCTTCTTTTTCAAACTTTTGGGACTGCCTTTGGAGTCAGTTCCTAACAACAAGTTTGGGGTGGGACACAATTGCTTGTAGCAAACACCCCAGCACGGATACTCAGTCTGATTGAGAGAAAATGCATTTGCTAGCCCTTGGCTTCCATCCATTCCCTTCCCCTTTCCCAGTCACTGACTAGCAACAGTTACAGGCTTCTTCTTTTTTTATTTCTCTGTTTTGGAGCTTTTAGCTCATTCTTCAGTGAAGTGGTTGGAAGTAGGAGAAGAGAGACAGTGGGCTTAACCTAGATAGGTGAAGAAAAAGAAGATCCTCTGTGGAGAGAAAATGCAAAGTTATTCAACTTATCAATGTAGGCAGGCAGAATTTTGTAAAGACTGTGGTCTTGAGAGGTGAGACCTGTAAGAGCACAACATCCACCAAGGTCTCTGAGCACAATTCTGCATCTAAAGGTTGTATGTTCTCTATTATCTGCTCAAGGTCTACTGCCTCCAGTTCTGTGAATAGATGCTGAAAATGTGTTTGTAGAAAGTTGCAGACCCAGAACCAGCTGGAGTATCTACTTAAAATACCTTCTTCAGATAACTGCTTTATCCCTTTGGCCCTAGAACAAACAGTACATACAGTTATATCATGTTCTACAACCACAAGAGCTAACTTTTTAGTGTCAAAATGTGGCAAAGGGGTGGAGGTGGGGGAAGGATCAGTTGTATTCCTTACCACTGCTCTCTGGTCTGGTGAATGTCTTCTGTAGGAAGGGCTCCTGAAGATTTTCAGGCACGTGGTTATAATAAAAAGCTGACTTACAACTTTTTGTTGGTATTATTACAGAAAAATGTACCCTCTTATTACATGTGCCCAGAGAAAACTGCTTTCTCAGTCCCATCCCCATCATCTCCCTTTGGGAAGCCACTGCTATGTTCTCACATAGATATCAGAAACTCACAATGGTGGTACCTCAGAAAATTCCACTATCCTTTTTCATATAAAATTCCTCTCACAGACCCTCTAATCTTGTCTGCTATTTAAGGAAAGCTGAGAAATATCATGCTTTTCTGCCTGCAGAAGACCAAAGGAGAGGGCAGTTAGCCAGGATTAGTCAGGGAAGAGAGTTTAACCATGAAGACTTTGATCAAGGTCAACAAAGTCCAAATGAAGCTGTCTCAATAGTCATAGCATGTCATTGATTTAATGTCAAAAAGAGGGAACTAGACACAGTGTTTGTTAACTTGGATGTATGAAGTAGAAATTCTACATTGGGAACCAGCAGACGTGGGTCCAGATACTAGTATCACCAATGATTTTCTCTATTATCTTAAACAGATTATTAAATAAGTTTGTACCTCAGATTCTTCTTTTTAAAAGGTAGGTTGAAGCCGGACTTGGTGGCCCAGCCTGTAATCCCAGCACTTTGCAGGTCGAGGTGAGTGGATTGCATGAGCCCATGGGTTTGAGACCAACCTGGACAACTTGGCGAGACCTCATCTCTACAATAAA